>NC_057800.1:520286137-520296058 GCF_018294505.1 Triticum aestivum
CACCACCGCCGTGCCTACGTCGTAGCCGTGCTCCCCGCCGCCCATGCATCCTCTCGTCGTGTCCAGGAGCTCCGCCACTGTCCACTTCATCGAGCAAGCCGAGCCCCGAGCGCTCGCAACGCCCGAGTCCACCGCACCGACCTCGCCCGAGTCCGTCGTCGCCGGAGATCCCCTTCAACGCCGTCGTCGCTCCGGTCCATCCCCGGCCGCACCAAGGGCTTCGTCGCACTCACTGTGATCTTAGCCATCTTCCCCTCCCTTCCGTTCTTGCTCCCGAGCCGTGTAGCGACCTCCCGGAGCTCAACCGCACCCACCGCCGTGGAGCTCGTCGCCGACGTGCTCCCGGTCATCCTCCGGCCACTCCACGGTGTCCATCATGCTCACCGCGTCACGTAGCACCTAACTAGCTACTCCCCGCACCTCACCGATCCCCCTAGCGACAAGTTCGACTTTGGCCGAACTCCGGTGGCCGCCAAAGTCGTCACCGGCGCCAACTCTGGCCACCCCGACCCCAACGGACTCCACCAAGAGCTGCGGCTCGACCTCATCTCCTCTCCGGTGGTCTCCGCGACCCATTTGGTGGCCGAAACGGCCAAAACCACTTCCGTCGCCGCGTCGGGCTCGCCGGCGGCTAAACGCCGGTGCAGCCGACCCGGGTTTGACCACGGGTGGGCCCTGGTTGACTCCCCTGAGTCAATGACAGGTGGGGCCCAGCCCTGTTAACTAATTAGGATTAGTTTAAATTAATTTTAGTTTAATTAATCACACTGACACGTGGGACCCACTGTCAGGTTTGACCCGGACGTGTCCCGTTGACCTGCTGATGTCACACTGACGTCAGGCTGACGCAATAATTGATTTTCTGGATTTAATCTAATATAGGAAATTCCAGAATATAGTTTAAACTTTAAAAAAATTCATAACTTTTATTTTGTAACTCCAAATCAGACAAATTATATATGAAAAATGATCAGAAAAATCCAATCTATCCATCTGTACTATTTTCATGCATGATTAAACAAGTTAACCTGATGTTTAATGCAGAACAAGGAAAAACACTTTAAAGGGCCATGTTTGGGTCTAAAATTTGAATCTTTGATTCAAATTGGTTCAAACCCTTCTGGTCCTAGTTGCATTAGCCCAACTCACTCATATTGCCATGTTTCATGCATGCATCATATTGTTGCACATTGTTTGGTGATGGTTGTGTATCGGTGTTCTTTGCGGCAGGTTCTGCCTCTGAGGAGTACCGTGATTACCCTAACGAAGAACCGTATCAGTGCATCGAATCATCAGGCAAGCAACCAACCATTTGATCATATCGATACAATCCCATGTTCTCGCTCCTGCTCTCTTTTATTGCATTAAGACAACGTGTTTCAAACTGCTGTGTGCTACGGTAGTTGAACCCATTTCCTATGCATGACCTGTCATTGCCACAGTAACTAGATGAAACCCACTAGCATGTGTAGGAGTTGATTGAGCCATATGTATGTGTTGTTCCTACCTTGCTATGCCTGCTATGCTTAGAGTCGTGTCAGGTCTGGTTCATCTGGGTGATGGGCTAGAGTGAAATGATTATGTCGGTAATGAGAGTGGTGTGGTAAACACGATTTGGTAAAGGTATCGATGAGAGGCCATGTAGGAGTACATGGTGGGTTGTTTCATTGAAACCGACCTTAAGCACTGAGATCTGTATGTGTGATTTAAGATACAGCTACTACCATGCATTGGGCCCTGAAATATGACCCCGCTCGACTTCTTATCCACCCTAGTTCTCTGTCCAGGAGTTGCAAGTAGTTTCTGGTGTTTGTAGCCTACTGGAGGCCGTGGACAGCGCTGACCGTAGGGGTGGGTTGTGATGCGGTAGGTACGTGGCACGGTGTACCGAATACCCGTTAGGTATCTCGGGAACCCTGTTCACATCGTTCGGGGCCGTATGGGAAACCTCGGCCGGACTCCCTGCGGATGGAACCTGGATAGGCGATAAACCTGGACTAGAGACTTAGGTGTTTAGGTAGGTCGTGGTCTACACCCACGTCGGCTTTCGCTTGAAGTTTGCCGAGCACATGTCGTGTGCAGACGCTAAGTGGTGGAAACATGTATGAAGAAGTACACCCCTGCAGGGTTATCATGATCTATTCGAATAGCCGCGTCCGCGGTAAAGGACTACTTGGTTGCCTATACAGTTCATAGACAAGTAAATGGAAACTACTAAAAACCTCAAGATAAGTGTGAGTGCCGAGGATGGCTCTTCCGTAGGAAGACGGAGGTGGATCCTTGGTAGTGTATTGAAGTGGTGAGTAGTGGACTCGTGTACGCAAAACCATTTCAAGTTGGAGTCTCGTAGGTTAGCCTAGCCAAGAGTCAAAGCTGGCTTGCTGCAACAACTCCACCAACCCTTCTTGATAATATGCATGTATGTAGGATCTGATGTAAGTCTTGCTGAGTACCTTTGTACTCATGTTGCTATAATTTACATTTTTACAGAAGACGCTGCAACCCCTTCTGATGGGTTCTACGTAGACGTTGACATCAATGAGTAGGCTAAGGCCTAGGTGGTGATCCTGAGCTTGTGAAGGACCACGTAGTATAGCTAGGCTTTCCAAGCCTCTTTTATTTTACTAGTTGTCTGTACTCAGACAAGTTACTTCCGCTGCTGGTTTGTATGACTGTATGACTTGAATGCTGGGTCGTGTGACCCGTACCTGTGTGTATGATTATGTATGGCTCCCTGAGCCTTAAATAAAGTACTTGTGTCGTAGAGTCATGTTGTGATGCCATGTTGTATTTGCACATATCGAGCATACTGTGTGTATGTTATTGAAATGCTTGGTATGTGTGGGATCTGACTATCTAGTTGTTTATCTTTAGTAGCCTCTCTTACCGGGAAATGTCTCCTAGTGTTACCACTGAGCCATGGTAGCTTGCTACTGCTCTGGAACACTTAGGCTGGCCGGCATGTGTCCTTCTTTGTTCCGGTGTCTGTCCCTTCGGGGAAATGTCACGCATTGAGTATCGGAGTCCTGTTAGCCCACTACAGCCCGGTTTACCGGAGTCCTGCTAGCCCAGTGCTACAGCCCGGACCCTCTTGCTGATGACCGACACGTTCGAAGCTGGGTCATGGATGCCTGTCCCTGTAAGTCTGTGCCACTTTGGGTTTACAACTAGTCATGTCAGCCCGGGCTCCTTAACATATGGATGCTAGCGACACTATCATATACGTGAGCCAAAAGGCGCAAACGGTCCCGGGCAAAGGTAAGGCGACACCCGTGGGGATACCGTGCGTGAGGCCGCAAAGTGATATGAGGTGTTACAGTCTAGATCGATGTGTCATCGAGTCGGGGTCCTGACAGCGTTGGCATCAGAGCCGGACTGCTTGTAGGTTCTCCAAGCCAAACTGGTCGATGTCGAGTCTAGAAATTCTTTAGTTATATGTAGGGGAATTGTTTGTGGGTTGGAACGTAAGGCTCTTTTTACTCCTTTATCTTATGACATTCTGATCCGAGTTAGTCTATTCTTCCACCGGGGGTTAAGGAATTAGGATCTATTCTCTCTATCAGGATCACGTGTTACTAATCAGTAGTACTTTATAGGTTTGATGGATACAAGCCTAGCACAGTTCTACTACCACATCATGTTGCTAGGATGGACTCAGAACTTGATATGATGATGTTGAGTGTGTATGAAATCCTTTGTCAAATGTCTCAAAATCCTTCTTGAGCATTTACAGCTGTTATGCTGCCGAAATTTTGCTAGAAATTCTAATGCCTTTGCATTATGGTTGTGCTTTCAGATGGCCACTCGCGACCTCAATCAAGTGGTTCGCCTGACTCGATGCCTAGATGTACCCGGCCATACCGCCATGTTGGTCAGGGTAATGACTGAGGCTGGATACCGTTGGTATCATGAGTCGGTCGAAGAGCAATTCCGAGACTTTAATCAAAGTCAGTATCTCTGCACTGTCAGGATATTTCCATCTTATCCTGGATCCACCGAGCCCCTTCACTGCTCCTATGGACTCGGGGTTACTATTGAGATGGCTGTGCAGGACGCCGCCTACTCTATGATGACCATCATGCGAGTCAGGTCTGGCCTATTTCGGGACTCTGATTTCCGGTATATGCCAGGATCACTTCCGGGAGCACAAGGGTATCTCCAGGCTATTTATGCTGACCCCACTCAGGAGGATTCACGGACTCGCACCACTACTAAGATGCTCGAGGATAAGAACCGTGAAAATCGGGCCTTGAGGCTAGAGCTTTTTAATACCCGTGCTGACCATTGGGCCACGTTGACTCGGTTTGCACCGGCGGTGCAAGCTGGATATTCGGATATGCGCGATTTCTATCCTGTGAGATCTGCTCTGCCAGACATGATGGGTTGGCGTGATGTAGGAGGCATCTCCCCACCTCGCGGTCCCCGCAGGCCACCGTCTATTGGTCCAAGACCCCATCCTAGCCCCTATGGTCCACAAGCTCCACGAGATCGTCTGTTCCCGGATGATCATGTTGAGCTTCCAGGCTATGGAGGTAATTTCTACGAGGACTACTACGGATCGGTTTGAGTTAGTGGTGATATCACTAGTTTGTACTAGCTGTGTCGTCTATCGTCCTGCGTGACTCGTGGGATATGACCTAGTTTGTACCGCTTCCGGAGGTGTAGAAAAATAATGTATAGGAGCTTGGGATGCCTCCGATGTGATGTAATCTTCCTTTCACCGTAATAGTACCTTGTTTGGTTTTGTACTAAACCTTGTATGGTGTGTATGACGATGGAATAAAGAAGCAGTTTCTGTATCTACCATGTCATACGGATGATCATCTTGCATTCCGAGTTATTCCTTACATTCTGTATCCTATGTCGGAATCTTATCATTCTGACTAAATCATTGTCTTGTTTACCTAGGATGGTCAACACGCGCACTAACCCTGCTCCTCAAGAGCAGGCCGAAGGCAGTGAAGTCAGGAATGCAAATCTGCCTCATCCTCCTTCCCTAGCCGAGGTTATGATGGAAGCTGAGAGAAATAAACGGGAGACCAACCGTTTGTTGGAGCGTATTGAACAGAACACAGCACACCATCAGAGGACTAACGTGGTGTCGCTCAGTGATTTCATTAAGTTACATCCACCCACGTTCCACCACTCCGTCGAGCCTCTCGACGCTGATGACTGGCTTCGCAGTATTTCTCACAAACTGCGTTCTGCGCTAGTAGCTGAGGCTGACAAGGTCACCTTTGCTGCATATCATCTTGAAGGCCCCGCCAGTCTATGGTGGGAGAATTATGGAGCTATGCGCCCAGCGGGCCATGTCACTACTTGGGCTGAATTCAGCGAGGCTTTCCGTGAACATCACATTCCGGAGGGTCTCATGGACCGTAAACGTGAGGAATTTTGCAGTTTCACTCAGGGCCGACTCTCTGTGGATGCTTACAGCAGGGAGTTTGGTAACCTCGCACGATATGCTACTGAGGAAGTTTCTACCGATGCCAAGAAGCAAGCAAGGTTCCGTAAGGGGCTTAGTCCTGAGCTTCGCCGCGACCTCCGTCTGCATGAGTGCACATCCTTTCAGAAACTTGTTAACAAGGCCATCAGTGCTGAGACTGGTCAGACTGATTATGACGCAACACGCAAGCATGGCCGTGACGTGGGTTCCTCATCCGGTGCTGGTCCTCAGAAGCGCCGCGTGTGGGTGCCCAACACTGCCCTGCCACCCAGGTTCACACCGAGGCCATCCTTCCAGGCGCCTCGCCCCGTTCAACAGTCTGCACCAGCCAAGCCCTATGGTGGTCCAACCAACAATGCTCCTCCACGTACCAGTTCCGTAACTTGTTTCAAGTGTGGGGAATCTGGCCACTATATGCGTGAGTGTCCCCAGACCAACCCCAACCAATCTGCTAAAGCTGTTGGCCGTGGCAAGCCGACAGGGAAAGTGTTCCACGCCAAGCCGGCCACCGTTGCACGTGGCCATGTCAACTGTATCTCTGCCGAGGAAGCTCAAGAGGATCCCAACGTCGTTCTTGGTATGCTTCTTGTTAATTGCCACCCGGCATCTGTTCTTTTCGATACAGGAGCCTCTCATTCTTTTATATCCGAAAATTATGCTCGTTTGCATAACATCGCATTCTGTGACATGCCAACCTCTATGGTAATTCAAACTCCGGGATCCAAATGGCAAACTTCTAGAGTAAGCCATGGAAATGAAATCCAAGTCGACAGACTTGTTTTCCTCGCATCTTTGATAGCCCTCAAATCTTCAGATATTAATATCATTCTGGGTATGGACTGGATGTCAGTTCATCATGCCCAAATTGATTGCTTCTCTAGGACTGTTCAACTTACCCATCCTTCGGGGAAGATAGTCAATGTCTTGACCCGAATAGCCAAGCGACAGTTATATTCTCTTAACGCCAGCCCTTTGCCAGACCTTGAGGACGTCCCGGTAGTCCGTGACTTTCCGGATGTCTTCCCAGAGGAATTGCCAGGTGTTCCACCCGACAGGGATGTTGAGTTAGTAATAGACCTCATTCCAGGAACCGTCCCGATTGCTAGAAGACCTTATAAGATGGCACCACTAGAACTAGCCGAGCTTAAGAAACAACTCGATGAGTCCTTGAAAAAGGGTTTCATCCGACCTAGTTCATCTCCGTGGGCTTGCCCCGTCCTCTTCGTCAAGAAGAAGGATGGTACGGACCGGATGGTTGTAGATTATCGACCTGTCAATTTGGTCACAATCAAGAACAAATATCCGCTCCCCAGGATCAACGACCTGTATGATCAGCTTGCTGGATCCTCAGTCTTCTCCAAAATGGATTTGAGGTTGGGCTACCATCAAATCAAAATCAGGAACGGGGACATTCCTAAAACGGCCTTTGTTACTCATTATGGCCAATACGAGTACACCGTCATGTCCTTCGGTTTAACCAACGCTCCAGCCACCTTTTCTCGGTTAATGAACTCAATCTTCATGGAGTATTTGGATAAATTCGTCGTGGTTTACCTTGATGATATACTCATCTACTCCAAGAACGAGGAAGAACATGCCGAACATCTAAGGCTAGTGTTGAAGAAACTTCGAGAGCATCGTCTTTATGCCAAATTCTCTAAATGTGAATTTTGGTTGTCAGAAGTGACCTATCTGGGTCATGTAATATCTGGTAAAGGTATTGCTGTTAACCCTGAGCGAGTTCAAGCCGTCCTTAATTGGACTCCACCTGAATCGGTCAAGCAAGTTCGGAGTTTTCTGGGCTTAGCGAGCTATTGCCGTCGCTTTGTCGAAAATTTCTCCAAAGTTGCTAAACCCCTAACCGAACTCCTCAAGAAAGATAAAAAGTTCGAGTGGACTCCACAATGTGAGCACAGCTTTCAGGAACTGAAAAGACGCCTGACTTCTGCTCCCGTTCTGGTACCGCCAGACTTCTCTAAGGACTTTGTTATCTACTGCGACGCCTCGCGACAAGGACTAGGTTGTATTCTCATGCAAGATCAACATGTAATTGCTTACGCCTCACGGCAATTGCACCCACATGAGGAGAATTATCCTACTCATGATCTAGAGCTTGCAGTTGTAGTCTATGCACTTAAAACCTGGCGACATTACCTCCTCGGTAATCGTTGCGAAATATTCACTGATCACCAAAGTCTGAAGTACATCTTCACCCAACCGGATTTGAATCTCAGGCAAAGACGTTGGGTCGAGTTGATCACAGATTTCGACTTAGGAATAACTTACACCCCAGGGAAAGCCAACGTCATGGCTGATGCGCTAAGTCATAAATCTTATTGTAACAACCTGATGTTACAACAAAGTCAACCGCTTCTCCATGAGGAATTTCGGAAGCTTAACCTTCACATTGTTCCTCAAGGATTTCCTTCCACCTTGGTGGCGAAACCTACTCTTATGGATCAAATCATCGCTGCCCAGAAGCGAGATAAGGGAATAGCTAAGATCAAGGAGAACATTGCTAGCGGAGGTGCTAGTTGTTTCTCCACAAATGATCATGGTGTTGTGTACTTTGAGAACCGTTTAGTGGTTCCCAAGAACCAGCATCTACGGCAGTTGATCCTTAAGGAGGCTCATGAATCTCCTCTCACCATTCATCCCGGTAGTACCAAGATGTATCAGGACCTACGCCAGAGGTTCTGGTGGACTAGGATGAAGAGAGAAATTGCTCAGTATATTGCTAATTGCGACGTCTGTCGTCGTGTAAAAGCAGAGCATCAACGGCCTGCTGGCACCCTTCAACCCCTAGCTATTCCTGAATGGAAATGGGATAAAATTGGTATGTATTTCATTACCGGTTTTCCCAGGACCAAGAGAGGGAATAATGCTATCTTTGTCATTGTCGATCGTCTTTCCAAAGTGGCCCATTTCTTACCTGTTCGTGAGAGTATAACCGCTAGTCAGCTGGCAGACTTATACATCTCCCGAATAGTGTCTCTCCATGGTGTTCCTTTGGAAATTAACTCGGATCGAGGAAGTCTTTTCACCTCTCGATTTTGGGAAAGTTTCCAAAACGCTATGGGAACCCGCCTTTCCTTTAGCACCGCTTTTCACCCTCAATCGAGTGGTCAAGTAGAACGCGTCAACCAGATTCTAGAAGACATGCTTCGAGCCTCTGTTATCTCTTTCGGAATGGAGTGGGAGAAATGCCTTCCATTTGCCGAATTTGCTTACAACAACAGCTATCAATCTAGCTTGGGTAAAGCCCCTTTTGAAGTTCTCTATGGACGACGGTGTCGAACACCCCTTAACTGGTCAGAGACCGGGGAAAGACAATTCTTTGGCCCGGATATGATTCAGGAAGCAGAAGAGCAAGTTCGCATCGTTCGTGAAAAGTTGAAAACAGCCCAATCCCATCAGAAGAGTCAATATGACCGAAAACATAAGGCTATGACTTTCGAGATTGACGAGAAGGCTTACCTTCGGGTTACCCCTCTGAAGGGAACCCATCATTTCGGTATCAAAGGCAAATTGGCTCCTCGTTACATTGGACCTTTTCGCATTCTCGCCAAACGAGGAGAAGTTGCCTACCAGTTGGAACTACCTCCGCATCTCTCCAGAGTCCACGATGTCTTCCACGTTTCTCAACTCAGGCGTTGCTTCTCGGATCCTATCCGTGGAGTGGACCACGAAACGCTTGATCTCCAAGATAATCTTACGTATCGAGAGTACCCCACTCGTATCCTCGATCAGGTCGAGCGTACCACTCGGCGTCATAATATCAAGTTTCTCAAAGTTCAATGGTCGCACCATTCTGAGGATGAAGCAACTTGGGAAAGGGAGGATCGTCTTCGACTCGAGTATCCCGCCCTCTTTCCGGAGGAACCTAAATCTCGGGACGAGATTCTTTGAGTGGGGGTGAGTTGTCACACCCTAGCTAGTCATGCATTAGAGTGTTGCATCATGTTTATTTTTGCATCAGAAACCTGAAATGGGGATGACAGAACCCCCAGTCCCCTCTGAAACCAATTAGGGTTTACTAAAAACTTTTTCAATGAACCTGAAATGCCCTTCTAAAATGCACATCATTTTTGTCTTGGATCAGAACCTCTGCCAAAAGTGATGCACATTTTCCTAGGCCATCTTAGGGTTTGTGAATTAAATCATAAATATTTGAATTTGGGCATTTAAAATTATATAAAATATTTAAATGCTCAAATATCTCCAAACTAAAATGTTTCATGTTGGAAATAATCCAACTATGGACCAGGAGTAGTTTGGTGATTTTAGGAGTTGCCTAAGTATTTTTATTAATTCAACAAAGTTGCAGAAGTATTAAAAAACAGAAAACAGAGAAAAATAGAAAAGCTTACCTGGCGCCAGCACCCGGCCCACCTGCCGGCCCAGCCCAGCGCCGCTCCAGCGAGCTGCTTGCCGGCCAGGCAGGCAGGCAGGTGCCCGACGGCGACCGCAGCGCG
>NC_057800.1:520296459-520497757 GCF_018294505.1 Triticum aestivum
CTCCAGCTCCTCCCCCTCGTGCTCCCCCGCCATGACCGACGCCACCACCGCCGTGCCTACGTCGTAGCCGTGCTCCCCACCGCCCGTGCGTCCTCTCGTCGTGTCCAGGAGCTCCGCCGCTGTCCACTTCATCGAGCAAGCCGAGCCCCGAGCGCTCGCAACGCCCGAGTCCACCGCACCGACCTCGCCCGAGTCCGCCGTCGCCGGAGATCCCCTTCAACACCGTCGTTGCTCCGGTCCATCCCCGGCCGCACCAAGGGCTTCGTCGCACTCACTGTGAGCTTAGCCATCTTCCCCTCCCTTCCGTTCTTGCTCCCGAGCCGTGTAGCGACCTCCCGGAGCTCAACCGCACCCACCGCCGTGGAGCTCGTCGCCGACGTGCTCCCAGTCATCCTCCGGCCACTCTCCATCATGCTCACCGCGTCACGTAGCACCTAACTAGCTACTCCCTGCACCTCACCGATCCCCCTAGCGACAAGTTCGACTTCGGCCGAACTCCGGTGGCCACCAAAGTCATCGCCGGCGCCAACTCCGGCCACCCCGACCCCAACGGACTCCACCAAGAGCTGCGGCTCGACCTCAGCTCCTCTCCGGTGGTCTCCGCGACCCATTTGGTGGCCGAAACGGCCAAAACCACTTCCGCCGCCGCGTCGGGCTCGCCGGCGGCTAAACGCCGGTGCAGCCGACCCGGGTTTGACCACGGGTGGGCCCTAGTTGACTCCCCTGAGTCAATGACAGGTGGGGCCCAGCCCTGTTAACTAATTAGGATTAGTTTAAATTAATTTTAGTTTAATTAATCACACTGACACGCGGGACCCACTGTCAGGTTTGACCCGGACGTGTCCCATTGACCTGCTGATGTCACACTGACGTCAGGCTGATGCAATAATTGATTTTCTGGATTTAATCTAATATAGGAAATTCCAGAATATAGTTTAAACTTTAAAAAAATTCATAACTTTTATTCTGTAACTCCAAATCAGACAAATTATATATGAAAAATGATCAGAAAAATCCAATCTATCCATCTGTACTATTTTCATGCATGATTAAACAAGTTAACCTGATGTTTAATGCAGAACAAGGAAAAACACTTTAAAGGGCCATGTTTGGGTCTAAAATTTGAATCTTTGATTCAAATTGGTTCAAACCCTTCTGGTCCTAGTTGCATTAGCCCAACTCACTCATATTGCCATGTTTCATGCATGCATCATATTGTTGCACATTGTTTGGTGATGGTTGTGTATCGGTGTTCTTTGCGGCAGGTTCTGCCTCTGAGGAGTACCGTGATTACCCTAACGAAGAACCGTATCAGTGCATCGAATCATCAGGCAAGCAACCAACCATTTGATCATATCGATACAATCCCATGTTCTCACTCCTGCTCTCTTTTATTGCATTAAGACAACGCGTTTCAAACTGCTGTGTGCTACGGTAGTTGAACCCATTTCCTATGCATGACCTGTCATTGCCACAGTAACTAGATGAAACCCACTAGCATGTGTAGGAGTTGATTGAGCCATATGTATGTGTTGTTCCTACCTTGCTATGCCTGCTATGCTTAGAGTCGTGTCAGGTCTGGTTCATCTGGGTGATGGGCTAGAGTGAAATGATTATGTCGGTAATGAGAGTGGTGTGGTAAACACGATTTGGTAAAGGTATCGATGAGAGGCCATGTAGGAGTACATGGTGGGTTGTTTCATTGAAACCGACCTTAAGCACTGAGATCTGTATGTGTGATTTAAGATACAGCTACTACCATGCATTGGGCCCTGAAATATGACCCCGCTCGACTTCTTATCCACCCTAGTTCTCTGTCCAGGAGTTGCAAGTAGTTTCTGGTGTTTGTAGCCTACTGGAGGCCGTGGACAGCGCTGACCGTAGGGGTGGGCTGTGATGCGGTAGGTACGTGGCACGGTGTACCGAATACCCGTTAGGTATCTCGGGAACCCTGTTCACATCGTTCGGGGCCGTATGGGAAACCTCGGCCGGACTCCCTGCGGATGGAACCTGGATAGGCGATAAACCTGGACTAGAGACTTAGGTGTTTAGGTAGGTCGTGGTCTACACCCACGTCGGCTTTCGCTTGAAGTCTGCCGAGCACATGTCGTGTGCAGACGCTAAGTGGTGGAAACATGTATGAAGAAGTACACCCCTGCAGGGTTATCATGATCTATTCGAATAGCCGCGTCCGCGGTAAAGGACTACTTGGTTGCCTATACAGTTCATAGACAAGTAAATGGAAACTACTAAAAACCTCAAGATAAGTGTGAGTGCCGAGGATGGCTCTTCCGTAGGAAGACGGAGGTGGATCCTTGGTAGTGTATTGAAGTGGTGAGTAGTGGACTCGTGTACGCAAAACCATTTCAAGTTGGAGTCTCGTAGGTTAGCCTAGCCAAGAGTCAAAGCTGGCTTGCTGCAACAACTCCACCAACCCTTCTTGATAATATGCATGTATGTAGGATCTGATGTAAGTCTTGCTGAGTACCTTTGTACTCATGTTGCTATAATTTACATTTTTACAGAAGACGCTGCAACCCCTTCTGATGGGTTCTACGTAGACGTTGACATCAATGAGTAGGCTAAGGCCTAGGTGGTGATCCTGAGCTTGTGAAGGACCACGTAGTATAGCTAGGCTTTCCAAGCCTCTTTTATTTTACTAGTTGTCTGTACTCAGACAAGTTACTTCCGCTGCTGGTTTGTATGACTGTATGACTTGAATGCTGGGTCGTGTGACCCGTACCTGTGTGTATGATTATGTATGGCTCCCTGAGCCTTAAATAAAGTACTTGTGTCGTAGAGTCATGTTGTGATGCCATGTTGTATTTGCACATATCGAGCATACTGTGTGTATGTTATTGAAATGCTTGGTATGTGTGGGATCTGACTATCTAGTTGTTTATCTTTAGTAGCCTCTCTTACCGGGAAATGTCTCCTAGTGTTACCACTGAGCCATGGTAGCTTGCTACTGCTCTGGAACACTTAGGCTGGCCGGCATGTGTCCTTCTTTGTTCCGGTGTCTGTCCCTTCGGGGAAATGTCACGCATTGAGTATCGGAGTCCTGTTAGCCCACTACAGCCCGGTTTACCGGAGTCCTGCTAGCCCAGTGCTACAGCCCGGACCCTCTTGCTAATGACCGACACGTTCGAAGCTGGGTCATGGATGCCTGTCCCTGTAAGTCTGTGCCACTTTGGGTTTACAACTAGTCATGTCAGCCCGGGCTCCATAACATATGGATGCTAGCGACACTATCATATACGTGAGCCAAAAGGCGCAAATGGTCCCGGGCAAAGGTAAGGCGACACCCGTGGGGATACCGTGCGTGAGGCCGCAAAGTGATATGAGGTGTTACAGGCTAGATCGATGTGTCATCGAGTCGGGGTCCTGACAACCATCTTGGAGTTGGATGCAATGCTCCTGGAGTTGTTCAAACGCGATCCCCATCACCCATTCGCGCTGCCGAGGGGCGTCGTTCCATTGTGCAACAATTCTTCGCTTGACCGGATCCGTGCCATGATGCCGTTGTGCGATTCACACGGAATCGTTCCAACTTGGCAAGAGCCTGTGGATGTCGTCATGCAAGCGTTCTTTGACAACTTGGAAGAAGTGCCGGTCCACGCTGACGAGCAGAAGAGCCTCACCCGTGACACCACCGACGAGGAGCTGCAGCGCATCGCCACTAGGGAGGAAGAGGTTGCGGCCGTAGCTGCCGCGGGCGCGTTCGGGTTCACTGTGGAGGAGGCGGAGGCGGCAGAGGCGGCAAACCTTGCCGAGCGCGCGGAGTTTATTGGCGAAGAAGAGCCTGCCGGCTCTGAAGCTGAGCCGAGCGAGGCTGGCGAGGAAGAGCCCGAGCCTTCAGAAAGCTTGCCGCAGGCGGAGCCCCCGGCCCCGCCAAGAAGGCGTCTGCGCAGGGCCGCAGACGTAGCGGGGCGGCAGCCGGGTCAACAGCCGCCGAGCCGTGCGACACGCTCTACCGCGACAAGCAATGTTGCCGCGGGAGCGCCTCACGCAGCAGCGGCAACTGGAGCAGGATCTTCCCGGGCCACCGCCACTGCCCCCGCCAAGCGGGCAAGGGATCCTACTCCTCCGCCTCGTCGCACCAGAGGGGAGCCGGACTTTGATCTTTCCGCGCTCAGCTCCGACGAGGAGGAAGAAGAGTAAGTTTCTTTGGTGCTCTTGTAGTTCTTCAATCTTGCTGTTTTTATCTTGTATCTGACTTGCTTCAATCTGGACTTCTTTCTTTTCAGGACGCTGGCCCAGAGAGCGGCGAAGAGGGCCAAGGCCGCGGTGATTGTCATCGAAGATGACCCCACCGTGTCAGCAGGGGGTGGGTCCGAGACCACCTTGACGGACCCGGCAACCACTCCTCAAAGCAGCCCCCAGCGCAGCCCCCAGCGTAAGTTCATAGTTAGCTTTCTGCTGTCAGGCGCGCATGGGTGCTTTTTCCTTTGTTTATATCTTGCTTGTTGATTTGTGTAGGAGCAGAGCAGCCATATCAGGAGCGCCCGGAAGCTGGTCCCGAAGTGCCATCTGCTTCGACTACGCCGCCAAGGGAGGAGTTCCCGGTAAGGGAGCGCTCTCCGGCAAGGGGTAGCACCATCGATCCTGCGGCGGCCGAGACCGCAACTGCAGATCTTGGCGCAGGTAATTCACTTGTCCAAAAACTTTCCATCGGGTTCTTCTTCTTCTGATTTTTGATTGATTTTTCTCCCTTCTTCGTTCTTCAGACCCATCTGCTGCTGAGCCAATGGAGACAGAGGGCGCCGGCGATGAAGGCGCGCATGGAAGCACTGACGACGCTGCCGCCAACGAAGAAGGGGCTGGTGCTGATGAGACCGCCGGCGAGGAGGCTGCCAAGGCTGCCGCCGCAGAAGCCGGTGAGGGGTCGGGCGATCGCACTGACGACCCTGAGGCCGCAGGAGCGCCAGGCGCTACGCCGACCGCCGATCCCTCCGCCGCTGTTGCGAAGCCGGGATCCGAGGAGCCCCAGCCCGGCGCCTACTTGAAGGCCGGCGACGATATCTTCATCAAGCTACCCTGGGCGTCGAGCTCCAGGGCGCCGGTCAAGGGAGAAACTTTCGATGAGGAAGTGCTCACCTCCGCCGAACTGTCGTTGGTCGACGCGCCCAGCAGCAGCAGTGGCGAGCCTGAGGAGGAGCAGCTGCTGCGGAAGCTGCTGTCACTCTACCGCGCCCGGCAAGCCAAGCTGGCTTCCCGGGAAGCGCTTGTCGCAAAGGCGGGAGTTGATATGGAGAAGCGCGCGGAGGAGCTCCGGGGCCACAATCAAGAAGCTCTCCGGTCGCTGGCACAGGAGCGGGAGCGACTCGACGAGGAGCGCACGGCCTTCCTTCTCGAGAAGGCCGAAGCTGAGGAGGAACAAAGGCTGGCCGCCGAGAAGCAGTCCGCGCGAGAAGGCGAATTGGTGCAGCGGAAGGCCAACCTCGACAGCTACGAGGAGGAGCTTGCCGAGCGCGAGCAAGCACTTGGCGGGGCGCTCAAGGAAGCAAAGGACGCTGCCGCAATCGTAGAGGCCGCCAAGAAAGAGCTGGAGGAGAAGGTGGCGCAGCTGGAGGCCAACATCGGGAAGAGCGGCGAGGAGCTTGCCGCGCTCAAGCGTGAGCGTGAGAAGGATGCTGCCGCAATCGCAGAGGCCGCCAAGAAAGAGCTGGAGGAGAAGGTCAAAGCTGACAAGGCGCTGCTGGAGAGCCTCGCAGTCACCCAGAACTCATTCAGGGATACTGTGGAGCACTGGACCGAGGGTCTGGCGAATATTGCCGCAGTCATCGACGAGGAGCTGGCGCAGCTGGGGATGGAGGACTTTGGGTATCCCTCCGACGAGAATCTCCAACCCAGCGCCAAGCTCAGCCTGTTCTTCAAGGGTGTGGCGACGGCACTCCAGCGGCTCCGGGAGAGGATCCCAAAGCAGCTGGCCGATGAGTCGCGCAAGATCTGCGCCGGGGTTCTCCAGAAGGTGCTGATGAAGGTGGCCTTTCGCAATCCAGGCCTCAACTTCACCAACGTCCTCAAGTCCTTGCCGCCAGACGCCGATCGGGACGCACTCAAGGCCCTTGTCGCACCCATTGTGGACAAGGTGAGCGAGATCAAGAAGGTTGAGGGCGATCGCATAGACTAGGCCGCCCATTTCTTCTTTTCCCTTGTCGCTGCTAATCACGTTATGAAAACAGTCTGTTAGAGCTGCGACAAGTTATCTTGTAATATAACTTTATTTCTGTTATCAATTGCTATGTTATTTCCTCTACTAGATTCCTTCCTTTGTATGTTTTACCCTACGCTTCTAGGGAACTTGTCGGCGCAGGCGCCCGAGCCGCGAGCGCTGAGTGCGGAACGTCAGCAGCCTGCTGGCGGCGCTGCTTCCGACAAGAAACCTTGTCGCGACTAGATGCAGCACACTTAAGTTGTTGAGCGGACTCGAAACAAAATAAGGGCGCAACTAGCCACGAGTTGGTTCCTCCGCGCACAGGTTTTCCATACAAAGCAGGGTCGTTCGAGGAAGATAACTCAAAAATTTAAAAACTGATTGCTCAAACTTTGGCAACTTAGCTTTTCTATCGTTTGCTTCCCGGCAAGGCAAAACTTTGCTTGAACGACGCCTGGTCCATACCACAATCTTCTCCTTCCCCCCGGCAAACTTGTGTGCGAGGGAACCTTCTTCTCCTTTGTTGAAAAAGAAGAAAGAAGAGAAAATAATGATGTGGAGCCCTTCGGCTCGTTATTGCTTACCGGATGTAGGTGCTGCACAAAGTGTCAGATTATCGCATGCAAGAAAGAAACTAATGCATGAAATGGACAAGCTGTGAGGAGCACATGGGGTTCTATTTATGCACGGGATCTGCGCCCTGCTTTGTACAAAGGATTACATGCAACAGCGGCAAGACTTGTACAAAAGGTGGTTGCCGGAACGGGTTCCGGCAACCGCGCCCTACGGGAAAAACTTACGAAGATGTTCTATGTTCCAGGAGTTGCTCACCGGAATGCCATCTTCGGTCTCAAGGCGGACAGCGCCGGGCCTTGTGACTCGTTTCACCCGATAAGGGCCTTCCCACTTCGGCGTCAACTTGTTGGAACTCTTGGCGGACTGAACGCGCCGAAGAACAAGGTCGCCTTCCTCGAAGCTTCTGGCCTTAACTTTGCGGCTATGGTAGCGGCGCAAAGCTTGCTGGTATCGAGCAGCTCGTACAGCAGCCTGAAGATGATCTTCCTCAAGGAGCAGCGCGTCGTCTTGTCGCAGCTGTTCTTGCTCAAGCTCATCATAAGCAAGCACTCGAGGCGATCCGTATACGAGTTCCATGGGGAGAACTGCCTCTGCTCCATAGACTAGAGCGAAAGGCGTCTGGCCAGTGGCTCAATTTGGCGTCATTCTGATCGACCAAAGAACCACCGGCAACTCCTCGATCCAGTTTCTTCCGCACTTGTGCAGCCTGTCGAAAGTTCTGGTCTTGAGCCCGCGCAGCACTTCAGCATTTGCCCTCTCTGCTTGACCGTTGCTTCTCGGATGAGCAACAGAAGCGAAGCAGACCTTGGCGCCAAGGTCTTGGACGTACTGCATGAAGGTGCGGCTCGTGAATTGCGTGTCGTTGTCGGTGATGATCCTGTTAGGGATCCTGAAACGGCAAACAATTGACCTGAAGAACTTGACTGCTGACTGTGCTGTCACCTTCCTCACTGGCTGCACTTCCGGCCACTTTGTGAACTTGTCGATTGCGACGTACAAGTACTCAAAGCCTCCGACAGCTCGGGGGCCAGGATAAAGGGATCGTCTGGAGAGCTTGAGCTGGCTGGTGTATCTGTTTGGAGTGGAACTGGCACGCTTCACACTTGGTTACTTGTGTAGTTGCATCCTGGAGGGCTGTCGGCCAAAAGAAACCTTGCCGGAAAGCTTTGCCGGCAAGTGCTCTTGCGCCAATGTGGTGGCCACATATGCCTCCATGTATCTCTGTCAACAGCTTTTGTCAATCTTCCCGGCAAATACACTTCAATTTCACACCGTTGAGTCTTCTTCTATACAGTATGCTATCGACAAACTGGTACATACTTGACTGCCGGGCTACTTTTTCCGCTTCTTCTTGCTCTTCGGGAAGTTCTCCTGTCTGAAGGAAATGGACAATCTGCTGTGCCCATGCTGGAGCTTGTGGCTCGACAACAAGGACTAAAGGCACATCTGCTGCTGTGGGAACATCCGCTTCTACGGCAAGGACTTGTGGCCCTGCCGGAGCTTGACGTTCCCCGTCAAGCTTGCCGGAGCAAAACTTGTCGGGAGCGTCTGCTTCAACGGAACAAACCATAAGGCTTGCCGGAGCAGACTACCCCTCAGCATCCTTGGTGTTGACCTTGGGGACTTTCTTGGCGGCGGCTTCGGGGAGCTCTGCCGGAAAGTAGTCACCAGAAACCAACTTCCTCTTCTTGCTTTGTCCAGTTGATGGTGTTACGGATGGTTGAGTCAACTTGAGCACAAAGATCCCTGGTTCCACAGGTAACTTTAGTGCGGCGCACTTTGACAGGCCATCAGCAATGTCATTCTGGGCTCTTGGGATATGCTCCATCTGTAGGCCGTCAAAGTGCTCTTCTAGCTTCCTCACTTCATCAACATATGCTTCCATCAATGGACTCTGGTAGTTCTTGTTCACTTGGCGGACGACAAGCTGTGAGTCACCCCTGACAATGAGCTTTTTGATCCCAAGGTCTGCTGCGATTCTGAGACCGGCAAGCAATCCTTCATACTCTGCAGTATTGTTGGTTGCTTGCTCCTTGGGAAAGTGCATCTGGACTACGTACTTGAGGTGCTCTCCGGTGGGCGCGACAAGCAGCACGCCCGCTCCGGCGCCTTGCAGCGAGAAGGCACCATCAAAGTACATCAGCCACTCTTTGCCTGCCTCTTTGACGGGGATGCTCGTCTCTGGAATTTCTTCATCTGGTGTTGGCGTCCATTCTGCTATGAATTCTGCCAATGCTCTGCTTTGGATAGTTGAAGTGCTCTCAAACTTGAGGCCAAAGCTTGACAGTTCCAGCGCCCACTCGACAATCCTGCCTGTCGCTTCTGGATTTTGCAGTATCCTCTTTAGTGGAAAGCGAGTGACGATTGTGATCTCATGTGCTTGGAAGTAATGGCGCAGCTTTCTCGAGGCCATGAGGAGGCCGAAAAGCAACTTCTGCACACCAGAGTACCTTGATCTAGCCCCCTGTAGAAGGGAACTGACAAAGTAAACTGGACGTTGCACCATTCTCTTCTGCATCTTATCATGCTCCCGCGCGGGTCCATCTCTGTCGGGACCAGAGCTTGTCTGCGAAGCCCCTTGCTTGTCGCTGGATGCATCTGCCGTGGTTGCTGGCTCATCATCTGCCTCCCTTTCCGCCACTAACGCAGCACTAACCACTTGATTGGTTGCCGCTATATACAGCAGCAACTTCTCTTGTGGCTTAGGTGCGACAAGTGTTGGAGTGGAGGACAGGTATCTCTTCAAGTCCTGCAGCGCAGCCTCCGCCTCCGGAGTCCATTTCATTGGACCTGCCTTTTTCAAAATTTTGAAAAATGGCAGGGCGCGCTCAGCAGATCTAGAGATAAACCTGCTAAGAGCAGCCACACAACCGGCAAGCCTTCGCACATCCTTGACGCGGTTTGGTGCTTCGATCTGCTCAATGGCCTTGATCTTGTCGGGATTGGCTTCAATTCCCCGCTGAGACACGAAGAACCCGAGAAGCTTGCCGGATGGGACTCCAAACACGCACTTCTCGGGGTTAAGCTTGAGGTTGATCTTGCGCAGATTTGCAAATGTCTCGTCTAAATCTTGAATCAGGGTCGCCCTGTTCTTGCTTTTGACCACTATGTCATCCATGTAGGCTTCCACATTTCTGTGCATCTGCGGCCCAAAAGCGTGGTGGACTACCCTTGCAAATGTTGAACCAGCATTCTTCAAACCGAAAGGCATCCGTACGAAGCAGTACGTGCCACACGGGGTGATAAATGCGGTTTTCTCTTCATCCTCTTCTGCCATGAAGATCTGATGGTATCCTGAGTATGCATCAAGAAATGAAAGCAAATCACATCCGGCTGTGGAGTCAACAATCTGGTCAATGCGCGGCAAGGGAAATGGGTCTTTGGGACAAGCTTTATTAACATCAGTTAAATCAATACAAAGCCTCCATTTCCCGTTAGCCTTGCGCATGATAACAGGATTGGCCAACCACGTGGGATGGAGCACTCCTCTGACAAGGCCTGCTGCTTCCAACTTCTTGATTTCTTCTGCGATGAATTCTTGGTGCTCCACTGCCTGTTTCCTGACCTTCTGCTTGACGGGCCACGCATGAGGACAAACGACAAGGTGGTGCTCAATTACTTTCCTGGGAACACCGGGGATATCAGACGGTTGCCACGCAAACACGTCGACATTCGCCCGTAGGAAAGCAACGAGCGCGCTTTCCTATTTGGGGTCAAGAGTGGCGTTGATGGTGAAGGTACCACCAATGCCGTCCTCCTTGGCGGACACCTTCTTGGTCTCAGGTGGAGCTGCCATTGCCTTCTTACACTTGCTGGTGGAGCTCGATGGTGCGTCCTCGATGGTAGCGCAGCACTCCGAAGAGGTGCGCTTGCCGGAGTGGGCATCAGAGCTCTTGCCGGACTTGGTCTTCTTCTTCCCCCCGGGAGCTCCAGCGGCAAGTGTCTTGCGTTCTGCTGCGGCTGCTGCTTCCCGGTAGATCTTGTCGGCACAGATAAGAGCATCCTTCTTGTCGCCAGGGACAGAGATGACACTTATCGGGCCTGGCATTTTCAGTACGTTGTACGCATAGTGAGAGGCTGCCATGAACTTGGCGAGTGTCGGACGGCCAAGGATTCCATTGTAAGGTAATGGAAAGTCGGCAACATCAAATGTGACCCTCTCAGTCCTGAAGTTCAGCTCGCTGCCAAATGTTACCGGCAACATGATCTTTCCCTTCGGCTTGCTCCTTCCCGGGTTGATTCCTTGAAATGTACCGGTCTCTTCGAGCTCGCTGTCAGGGATCTGGAGTTTCTGGAGCACCGCGGAGGAGATCAGGTTCAAGCCGGCCCCGCCGTCAACTAGCATCTTAGTGACCTTGAGGTTGCGGATTGTTGGTGAAACCAGCATCGGCAAGCACCCGACCGCAGTTATGCGATCAGGGTGGTCCTCAATGTCAAAGATGATAGGTGTGCCGGACCATTTCAGAGGCTTGCGTGACTCGACGGGTGGTTCTGCTGCATTAACTTCCCGCACCCACTGCTTGAGCTGGCAGTGCGAGGTATGCAGAGAAGCACCACCGTCAACGCACAGGACTTCTGTGGCTTTCTGGAACTCCTGCTCATCAGTCTCCTCATTATCCATGTCTTCATCGTCGTCGTCATCTTCATCCTTGTCGCGGCCGCGAGGAGGTCTGTCTCCTTGCCACTGCTTGGCCTTGCCGCAGCGTCCTCCTCGGCCGGGACGTTTCTTGCCGGATCCCCCAGCACCTTCCTGGGCCTTCTCCTTGTCGCGCCGCTCGTATTCAGCTTTCTGTTGCTCAACAAGCTGCTCGACTTTCTTACAGTTCTGGAGATCATGGCCCTTGGTGCGGTGGATTTTGCAATACTGCTTGTAGGTGCCGTCCTGCTTGTCGGCGACCGCCACCTCCGCGGCAACCTCCTTGCCGGAGTCACCAGCTTTGGCTTTATTGGCGCCACCACCGTTGCCGGACTGCTCAACAACTAGCACCTCTTTGCCTTTCTTCTTCCTGTTGTTCTGCCGCCGGTTTTTCCTTGCCGGGGCAGCATCTTCACTGTCAGATCCTCCCGCTCCTACATTCTCTCCGGGGAGTCTCCTTCCTTCCTCAGCACGTGCACATTTGTTGGCTAGTGCATATAACTCACTGACGTCCCTGATCTTGATCATCGCCATTTCCTCCCGCATCCTGCGGTTTCGCACGTTCTGATGGAACACGCTGATCACCGCGGCAGGGTGGACGTCTGGGATGTTGTGCTGCACACTGCTGAATCTCTGAATGTACTTGCGTAGGGGCTCTCCTTCCTTCTGGGCGAGCAGATGAAGATCACTCTCCTGGCCATGAGGCTTGTGTCCGCCTGTGAAGGCGCCGACAAACTGATGGCACAGATCGGCCCAAGAGGATATGGAGTTGTCCGGCAAGTGCATGAGCCAGGATCTGACGTTGGGCTTGAGCACCAGCGGGAAGTAGTTGGCAAGGATCTTGTCATCCCGTCCCCCGGCAGCCTGCACCGCAATGGTGTAGATGCTGAGGAACTCCGACGGATGCGTCTTGCCGTCGTACTTCTCCGGTACGTCTGGCTTGAAGTTCTTCGTGCTGGGCCACTGGACTTGCCGCAGCTCACGAGTGAACGCAGGGCAACCTACCGCGTACGGCAGATCGCCTGGTTCCCCCGGCGCATGCATGTCAACAGAGGGCCCAGTGCGTTTGTCGGATTGACGTCGTGCTTCTCTTTGGCGCTCGATGCGAGTTCGAGCGTCTTCTTGTTGTCGATCATGAAGAACTTGGCGCTGATCGCGATGAGCTCGTGGATCCGAAGATGCGGTGGAGTCGCTGTCGAGGTGGATCCGGCGAGTCGGCGATCTTGGCCTTCGGGGTGGTGATTGCATGGTAGTTGCACCTCCACCCGTTTCGTCGCCACCGGCTCGCGCCTGGCAACCCTGCCGCGGCGGCGACGCGCTCGGTCGCCATGGAGTGTCGCCGTTGGCGTAGCCGATGAGACTTTGAATGGTGGACCTCCATTCGTCGATCTTGTCCGACGTCGGTGGGTAATCTAGGAGCAGTTGAGCTCGCGCCAAAGCTTCTGCTGGAGTGGTGGGTGGCAGTGGCGGACGGCGCGAGGAGCGGGACATGCTCGGACTTCTAACTATGTTAGAAGGAGCAGTATCCCGTCCAGGCGACCGTGCCCCGCTCGTGCCAGCACGCTGGTGTGCATGCTGGTCTTGAGCGCCCCGAGATCCACCAGCTTGGTCTTGGCCTATCATGCGCATGGCACTGCGAGTGCCATGACGCTGTTGGTCTTGCGCCTCCTGAGAGTGGCGCAGAACATGTACAGTCGCCGAGGTTTGTGCAGCCTTGTCCTTGGACCTGGCAGCATCATAAGCTTCCTCGTAGACGTCCATTCTTCCGCCGGCGTCCATTCCACCCACTCATTTGCTCCAACGGTGGCGGAGGTGACGTGGACGGAGCGGCTGTCGCCGAAGTCTTCTTCTTCGGTGGCATGTTGATGAAGGGAATGAAGATCTAGCTCGTGTGAATGTCGGATCAGGTTCACACAATCTCGACGCCCCCCTACCTGGCGCGCCAAAGATGTCGGGGAAACTGATCCACGAACACCTATGGGGCCGGCGGACCGGGCCCCTTTTGGTTCGGCGGGGGGCGGAGATCACACGAAGAGCAGATCGAGGTGAAGCACACGAGCAGTTTACCCAGCTTCGGAGCTCTCCGGAGAGATAACACTCCTACCGCTGCTTGTCTGGTTGTATTATGTTCTTGCTCGCGAGAGCTAAGTGTTTTCTGGCTTCGAATGAACCAAACCCCCTCTACGTTTCGCATGGGCCTCCTTTTATATGCTCAAGGGGTCACCGACAGGTGGCAACGCAGAGAAGGGTACAAATGTAAAAAGCGAGGTGGTTGGTACAGTTACTTGTACAGTGCACCCTACCTAACCCTGATGGCAGGGGACAAGGGCATTAAATGCCCGTCTGAGTCGCCCAAACGGTGCAGAAAAGGACCGTTAGGGGTGCCACCATACGCCACGATGGCGATCTTGTCAGCTTCGCATGCCACTGCGCACCGCTGGCTGCACAGCCTCCCGCCACGCGCGCCTGGAGAGGCCCCCAGGGCGACACGTTGGTGGATCGGCTGGAGCGTGGGCACAGAGTGGCCGCCTGCCGCGGCAAGCGCCTTGCCGCTGCTGTTATCTTGTCGGGTCCGGAAGCTTGTCGCTCACCGGGCTTCGAGGTACCTTGGTTGGCCTCCCCGTCAAGCTCCTCTTGCCAGGGCCTTGTCTCTTGAGCTTAAATACTTTGTTCTTGAATGGCTCCAAGGGAACCACGGAGGATCTTGGCGTTCGCCCGGCAAGCCTTGCCGCGGGGTGCTGCCACTGCCCGTGCACAAGTTCGGGGTACTAGGGTACCCCTATCCTAGTACACCGACACCTATGGATTGATAAACCTTAGGTCATCCACTTGAGGGAAATTTGCTACTGTCCACAAACCTCTACACTTGGAGGCCCAACAACGTCTACAAGAAGAAGGTTGTGTAGTAGACATCAGGGTACATAGACACACTCTCCCCCTCTTGTTGCTATGCATCTCCTAGATAGATCTTGCGTGATCGTAGGAATTTTTTTGAAATTGCATGCTACGTGATGTCTACTATGCAACTTTATTCTTGTAGACACGTGTTGGGCCTCCAAGCGCAAAGTTTTGTAGGACAGTAGCAAATTTCCCTAAAGTGGATGACCTAAGATTTATCAATCCGTAGGAGGCGTAGGATGAAGATGGTCTCTCTCAAGCAACCCTGCAACCAAATAACAAAGAGTCTCTTGTGTCCCCAACACACCCAATACAATGGTAAATTGTATAGGTGCACTAGTTCAGCGAAGAGATGGTGATACAAGTGGTATATGGATAGTAGATAAAGGTTTTTGTAATCTGAAAGTATAAAAACAGCAAGGTAACTAATGATAAAAGTGAGCGTAAACGGTATTGCAATGCGTTGAAACAAGGCCTAGGGTTCATAATTTCGCTAGTGCAAGTTCCTTCAACAATAATAACATAATTGGATCACATAACTATCCCTCAACATGCAACAAAGAGTCACTCCAAAGTCACTAATAGCGGAGAACAAACGAAGAGATTATGGTAGGGTACGAAACCACCTCAAAGTTATTCTTTCCAATCAATCCGTTGGGCTATTCCTATAGGTGCCACAAACAGCCCTAGAGTTCGTACTAGAATAACACCTTAAGACACAAATAAACCAAAACCCTAATGTCACCTAGATACTCCAATGTCACCTCAAGTATCTGTGTGTATGATTATATGGTATGCATCACACAATCTTAGATTCATCTATTCAACCAACACATAGAACCTCAAAGAGTGCCCAAAGTTTCTACCGGAGAATCATGACGAAAACGTGTGCCAACCCCTATGCATAGGTTCATGGGCGGAAACCCGCAAGTTGATCACCAAAACATACATCAAGTGAATCACGTGGTATCCCATTGTCACCACAGATACGCACGGCAAGACATACATCAAGTGTTCTCAAATCTTTAAAGACTCAATCCGATAAGATAACTTCAAAGGGGAAACTCAATCCATTACAAGAGAGAGAGGGGGAGGAGAAACATCATAGGATCGAACTATAATATCAAAGCTCGCGATACATCAAGATCGTGTCACCTCAAGAACACGAGAGAGAGAGAGAGAGATCAGACACATAGCTACTTGTACATACCCTCAGCCCCGAGGGAGAACTACTACCTCCTCGTCATGGAGAGAACCGAGATGATGAAGATGGACACCGGAGAGGGATTCCCCCTCCGGCAGGGTGCCAAAACGTGTCTAGATTGGCTTTTGGTGGCTATGGAGGCTTCTGGAGACGGAACTCCCGATCTATTGTGCTCTCGGATGTTTTTAGGGTATATGGAGATATATAGGCGGAAGAAGTACGTCAGGGGGGCCACGAGGGGCCCACGAGGGTGGAGGGCGCGCCCAGGGGGGTGGGCGCGCCCCCCCTGCCTCATGGCCTCCTCGTAGATCCCCTGACATGCACTCCAAGTCTTCTGGGCTTCTTCTGATCCAAAAATAAGTTCCGTGAAGTTTCAGGTCAATTGGACTCCGTTTGGTTTTCCTTTTCTACGATATTGTAAAACAAGGTAAAAACAGAAACTAGCACTGGGTTCTGGGTTCATAGGTTAGTCCCAAAAATGATATAAAAGTATATAATAAAGCCCATAAACATCCAAAAGAGTAGATAATATAGCATGGAGCAATCAAAAATTATAGATACGTTGGAGACGTATCAGCATCCCCAAGCTTAATTCCTGCTCGTCCTCGGGTAGGTAAATGATAAAAATAGAATTTTTGATGCGGAGTGCTACTTGGCATAATTTCAATATAATTCTTCTTAATTGTGGTATGAATATTCAGATCCGAAAGATTCAAGATAAAAGTTCATATTGACATAAAAATAATAATACTTCAAGCATACTAACTAAGCAATTATGTCCTCTCAAAATAACATGGCCCAAGAAAGTTCATCCCTACAAAATCATATAGTTTAGTCATGCTCCATTTTCGTCACACAAGAATGCTCTCATCATGCACAACCCCGATGACAAGCCAAGCAATTGTTTCATACTGTAGTAATCTCAAACCTATAAACTTTCATGCAATATATGAGCGCGAGCCATGGATATAGCACTATTGGTGGAATAGAATATGATGATGGGGGATATGTGGAGAAGACAAAAAGGAGAAAGTCTCACATCAACGAGGCTAATCAATGAGCTATGGATATGCCCATCGATTGATGTTAATGCAAGGAGTAGGGATTGCCATGCAACGGGTGCACTAGAGCTATAAATGTATGAAAGCTCAACAAAAGAAACTAAGTGGGTGTGCATCCAACTTGCTTGCTCACGAAGACCTAAGGCACTTGAGGAGGCCCATTGTTGGAATATACAAGCCAAGTTATATAATGAAAATTTCCCACTAGTATATAAAAGTGACAATACAAGAAACTCTCTATCATGAAGATCATGGTGCTACTTTGAAGCACAAGTGTGGAAAAAAGGATAATAACATTGTCCCTTTTATTTATTATATTATTATTATTATTATTTGGCCTTTCCCTCTTTTTGTGGCCTTTCTCTTTTTTTTATTTGGCCTCTCTTTTTTTGGCCTTCCCCTTTTTTTGGGACAATGCTATATTAATGATGATCATCACACTTCTATTTATTTGCAACTCAATGATTACAACTCGATACTAGAACAAAGGATGACTCTATACGAATGCCTCCGGTGGTGTACCGGGATTGCGATGAATCAAGAGTGACATGTATGCAAAATTATGAACGGTGGCTTTGCCACAAATATGATGTCAATTACATGATCATGCAAAGCAATATGACAATGATGATGTGTGTCATAATAAACGGAATGGTGGAAAGTTGCATGGCAATATATCTCGGAATGGCTATGGAAATGCCATAATAGGTAGGTATGGTGGCTGTTTTGAGGAAGATATAAGGAGGTTTATGTGTGAAAGAGTGTATCATATCACGGGGTTTGGATGCACCGGCGAAGTTTGCACCAACTCTCAATGTGAGAAAGGGCAATGCACGGTACCGAAGAGTCTAGCAATGATGGAAGGGTGAGAGTGCGTATAATCCATGGACTCAACATTAGTCATAAAGAACTCACATACTTATTGCAAAAATCTACAAGTCATCAAAAACCTCGGCACTACGCGCATGCTCCTAGGGGGATAGATTGGTAGGAAAAGACCATCGCTCGTCCCCGACCGCCACTCATAAGGAGGACAATCAAATAACACCTCATGTTTCAAATTTGTTACACAACGTTTACCATACGTGCATTCTACAGGACTTGCAAACTTCAACACAAGCATTTCTCAAATTCACAACTACTCAACTAGCACGACTTTGATATTATTACCTCCATATCTCAAAACAATCATCAAGCATCAAACCTCTCTTAGTATTCAAAACACTCATAAGAAAAAAAATTACTAATCTTGAATACCTAGCATATTAGGATTATTTAAGCAAATTACCATGCTATTTAAGACTCTCAAAATAATATAAGTGAAGCATGAGAGTTCATCTATTTCTATAATATAAAACCACCACCGTGCTCTAAAAGGATATAAGTGAAGCACTAGAGGAAATGACAAACTACTCCGAAAGATATAAGTGAAGATCAATGGGTAGTCGAATAATTATGCAACTATGTGAAGACTCTCTAACATTTAATAATTTCAGATCTTGGTATTTTATTCAAACAGCAAGCAAAACAAAATAAAATGAAATGACGCTCCA
Source organism: Triticum aestivum (assembly GCF_018294505.1). Classification (NCBI taxonomy): domain Eukaryota; kingdom Viridiplantae; phylum Streptophyta; class Magnoliopsida; order Poales; family Poaceae; genus Triticum; species Triticum aestivum. Next base: position 520,314,545 of record NC_057800.1, read on the forward strand.
AGCAAAACACATATCATGTGGTGAATAATAATATATTTCCAAGTTAAGTTACCGATGAACGAAGACGAAAGAGGGGATGCCTTCCGGGGCATCCCCAATCTTAGGCTTTTGGTTGTCCTTGAATATTACCTTGGGGTGCCTTGGTCATCCCAAAGCTTAGGCTCTTGCCACTCCTTATTCCATAGTCCATCGAATCTTTACCCAAAACTTGAAAACTTCACAACACAAAACTTAACAGAAAACTCGTAAGCTCCGTCAGCGAAAGAAAACAAAACACCACTTCAAGGTACTGTAATGAACTCATTCTTTATTTATATTGGTGTTAAACCTACTGTATTCCAACTTCTCTATGGTTTATAAACTCTTTTACTAGCCATAGATTCATTAAAATAAGCAAACAACGGCTACCTCTTGAGCACTGCGTTGGATTTCCCCAAAGAGGAGAGGATGATGTAGCAAAGTAGCGTAAGTATTTCCCTCAGTTTTTGAGAACCAAGGTATCAATCCAGTAGGAGGCTACGCGCGAGTCCCTCGTACCTACACAAAAACAATAGCTCAACACAACCAACGCACTTAGGGGTTGTCAATCCCTTCACAGTCACTTACGAAAGTGAGATATGATAGAGATGATAAATAATATTTTTGGTATTTTTGGTATAGAGATGCAAAGTAAAAAGTAAAAGCAAAGCAATAATAAAGTGATGGAGATTGATATGATGAGAAAGAGACCCGGGGGCCATAGGTTTCACTAGTGGCTTCTCTCAAGAGCATAAGTATTCTATGGTGGGTGAACAAATTACTGCTGAGCAATTGACAGAATTGAGCATAGTTATGAGAATATCTAGGTATGATCATGTATATAGGCATCACGTCCGAGACAAGTAGACCGACTCCTGCCTGCATCTACTACTATTACTCCACTCATCGATCGCTATCCAGCATACATCTAGAGTATTAAGTTAAAAAACAGAGTAACGCCTTAAGCAAGATGACATGATGTGGAGGGATAGTTTCATGCAATATGATAAAAAAGCCATCTTGTTATCCTCGATGGCAACAATACAATACGTGCCTTGCTGCCCCTTCTTTCACTGGGAAAGGACACCACAAGATCGAACCCAAAGCTAAGCACTTCTCCCATGGCAAGAACAACCAATCTAGTAGGCCAAACCAAACTGATAATAAGAAGAGACTTGCAAAGATAACCAATCATACATAAAAGAATTCAGAGACGATTCAAATATTATTCATAGATAGACTTGATCATAAGCCCACAATTCATCGGTCTGAACAAACACACCGGAAAAAGAAGATCACATCGAATAGATCTCCACAAGAGAGGGGGAGAACATTGTATTGAGATCCAAAAAGAGAGAAGAAGCCATCTAGCTACTAAATATGGACCCGTAGCTCTGAAATAAACTACTCACACTTCATCGAAGGGGCTTGGATGATGATGTAGAAGCCCTCCGTGATCGATGCCCCCTCTGGCGGAGCTCCGGAACAGGCCCCAAGATGGGATCTCGTGGATACAAAAAGTTGCGGCGGTGGAATTAGGTTTTTGGCTCCGTCCCCGATCGTTTGGGGGTACGTGGATATATATAGGAGGAAGAAGTACGTCGGTGGAGCTTCGAGGGGCCTACGAGGCAGGGGGCGCACCCTAGGGGGCGCCCTCCACCCTGGTGACCGCCTCGTGGCTTTCTTGACGGAGGGTCCAAGTCTCCTGGATCTTATCTGATGAGAAAATCACGTTTTCGAAGGTTTCATTCTGTTTGGACTCCGTTTGATATTCCTTTTCTTCAAAACCCTAAAACAGGCAAAAAACAGCAATTCTGGGTTGGGCTTCCAGTTAATAAGTTAGTCCCAAAAATAATATAAAAGTGGAAAATAAAGCCCAATATAGTCCAAAATAGTAGATAATATAGCATGGAGCAATCAAAAACTATAGATACATTGGAGACGTATCAAGCATCCCCAAGCTTAATTCCGGCTCGTCCTCGAGTAGGTAAATGATAAAAACAGAACTTTTGATGTGGAGTGCTACTTGGCATAAATTTAATGTAATTCTTCTTAATTGTGGTATGAATATTCAGATCTGAAAGATTCAAGACAAAAGTTCATATTGACATAAAAATGATAATACTTCAGGCATACTAACTAAGCAATAATGTCTTCTCAAAATAACATGGCCAAAGAAAGTTCATCCCTACAAAATCATATAGTTTAGTCATGTTTCATTTTCGTCACACAAGAATGCTCTCATCATGCACAACCCCGATGACAAGCCAAGCAATTGTTTCATACTTTAGTAATCTCAAACCTATAAACTTTCACGCAATATATGAGCGCGAGCCATGGACATAGCACTATGGGTGGAATAGAATATAATGAGGGGGGTTATGTGGAGAAGACAAAAAAGGAGAAAGTCTCACATCAACGAGGCTAATCATGGGCTATGGAGATGCCCACCGATTGATGTTAATGCAAGGAGTAGGGATTGCCATGCAACGGATGCACTAGAGCTATAAATGTATTAAAGCTCAACAAAAGAAACTAGTGGGTGTGCATCCAACTTGCTTGCTCACGAAGACCTAGGGCACTTGAGGAGGCCCATTGTTGGAATATACAAGCCAAGTTCTATAATGCAAAATTATCACTAGTATATGAAAGTGATAACATGAGAGACTCTCTACTATGAAGATCATGGTGCTACTTTGAAGCACAAGTGTGGTAAAAGGATAGTAACATTGTCCCTTCTCTCTTTTTTCTCTCATTTTTTGGGCCTTTTCTTTTTTTATATGGCCTTTCTCTCTTTTTTTGGGCCTTCTCTTTTTTATGGCCTTTCTTTTTTTATTTATTCCTCACTTGGGACAATGCTCTAATAATGATGATCATCACACTTCTATTTATTTACAACTCAATGTTTACAACTCGATACTAGAACAAAGATGACTCTATATGAATGCCTCTAGCGGTGTACCGGGATATGAAATGAACCAAGAGTGACATGTATGAAAGAATTATGAACGGTGGCTTTGCCACAAATACTATGTCAACTACATGATCATGCTAAGCAATATGACAATGATGAATGTGTCATGATGAACGGAATGATGGAAAGTTGCATGGCCATATATCTCGGAATGGCTATGGAAATGCCATGATAGGTAGGTATGGTGGATGTTTTGAGGAAGATATAATGAGGTTTATGTGTGAAAGAGCATATCATATCACGGGGTTTGGATGCACCGGCAAAGTTTGCGCCAACTCTCAATGTGAGAAAGGGCAATGCACGGTACTGAAGAGGCTAGCAAGGATGGAAGGGTGAGAGTGCGTATAATCCATGGACTCAACATTAGTCATAAAGAACTCACATACTTATTGCAAAAATCTACAAGTCATCAAAAACGTCGGCACTACGCGCATGCTCCTAGGGGGATAGATTGGTAGGAAAAGACCATTGCTCGTCCCCGACCGCCACTCATAAGGAAGACAATCAAATAACACCTCATGTTTCAAATTTGTTGCATAACGTTTACCATACGTGCATGCTACGGGACTTGCAAACTTCAACACAAGTATTTCTAAATTTCACAACTACTCAACTAGCATGACTTTGATATTATTACCTCCATATCTCAAAACAATCATCAAGCATCAAACTTTTCTTAGTATTCAACTCACTAATCCGAAAGTTTTATTATTAATCTTGCATACCAAGCATATTAGGATTTTAAACAAATTATCATGCTATTAATACTCTCAAAATAATCTAAGTGAATCATGAGCGATTAATAGTTTCTATAAAACAAATCCACCACCGTGCTCTAAAAGATATAAGTGAAGCACCAGAGCAAAACTATAAAGCTCAAAAGATATAAGTGAAGCACATAGAGTATTCTATCAAATTCCAAATCAAGTATGGCTCTCTCAAAAGGTGTGTACAGCAAGGATTATTGTGTTAGACTAACAAGTAAAGACTCAAATCATAAAAGACGCTCCAAGCAAAACACATATCATGTGGTGAATAAAAATATAGCTCCAAGTAAAGTTACCGATAGAAGTAGACGAAAGAGGGGATGCCTTCCAGGGCATCCCCAAGATTTGCCTTTTAGGTGTCCTTAGATTATCTTGGGGGTGCCATGGGCATCCCCAATATTAGGCTCTTGCCACTCTTTGTTCCATAATCCATCAAATCTTTACCCAAAACTTGAAAACTTCACAACACAAAACTTAAAGTAGAAAATCTCATGAGCTCCGTAAGCGAAAGAAAACAAAAGACCACTTCAAGGTACTGTAATGAACTCATTCTTTATTTATATTGGTGTTATACCTACTGTATTCCAACTTCTCTAGGGTTTACAATCTATTTTACTAGCCATAGATTCATCAAAATAAGCAAACAACACACGAAAAACAGAATCTGTCAAAAATAGAACAATCTGTAGTAATCTGTAGCTAGCGCAAGATATGGAACCCCAAAAATTCTAAAGTAAATTTCTGGACGTGAGGAATTTATCCATTAATCATCTTAAAAAATAATTAACTAAATATCACTTTCCAAATAAAAATGACAGCAGTTCTCGTGAGCGCTAAAGTTTCTGTTTTTTACAGCAAGTTCAACAAGACTTTCCCCAAGTCTTCCCAACGGTTCTACTTGGCACAAACACTAATTAAACACAAAAACACAACCAAAACAGAGGCTAAATAATTTATTTATTACTAAACAGGAACAAAAATCAAGGAATAAAAATAAAATTGGGTTTCCTCCCAACAAGCGCTATCGTTTAACGCCCCTAGCTAGGCATAACAACCAAGAATAGATCTAGGTATTGCCATCTTTGGTAGGCAATCCATAAGTGGCTCTCATGATAGATTCATATTGTAATTTTATTTTATTTCTAGGGAAGTGTTCCATGCCCTTTTTTAATGGAAATTGAAATCTAATATGACCTTCCTTCATATCAATAATTGCACCAACCGTTCTAAGGAAAGGTCTACCAAGAATAATAGGGCAAGAAGGATTGAAATCTAAATCAAGAACGATAAAATCTATGGGCACATAATTCCTATTTGCAACAATAAGAACATCATTAATTCTTCCCATAGGTTTCTTAATAGTGGAATCCGCAAGATGCAAGTTTAGAGAGCAATCATCAAAATCACGGAAATCTAGCAAATCACACAAAGTTCTGGGAATAGTAGAGACAATAGCACCCAAATCACACAAAGCATAAAACTCATAATTTTTATTCTTAATTTTAATAGTAGGTTCCCACTCATCATAAAGTTTTCTAGGGATAGAAACTTCCAATTCAAGTTTTTCTTCATAAGATTGCATCAAGGCATCAACGATATGTTTAGTAAACGCTTTATTTTGACTATAAGCATGAGGAGATTTTAGCATGGGTTGCGACAAGGAAATAAAATCAATTAAAGATGAATTTTCATAATTAAATTCCTTGAAATCCATAATAGTGGGTTTAGCAACATCTAGGGTTTTAATTTCTTCAATCCCACTTTTATCAAATTTAGCATCAAGATCAAAAGATTCAGAATTATTGGAACGCCTTCTAGGTAAAGGTGGATCATATTCAGTCCCATCATTTTCAAGATTCATATTGCAAAACAAAGATTTAATATGGGACACATCAATAACTTTTAGATCTTCATCATTATTTTCATAGGAACTAGAAGAACATGCTTTAATAAAGGCATCTTTCATAGCACGCGTCCTAGCGGTTCTTTCTTTGCACTCGTCAATGGAAATTCTGATGGCTTTGAGAGACTCATTGATATCATGCTTAGGTGGAATAGATATAAGTTTCAAAGAATCAACATCAAGAGCAATTCTATCCACGTTCCTAGCCAAATCATCAATCTTAAGCAATTTTTCTTCAATCATAGAATTAAAATTCTTTTGCAAAGAAATAAATTCTTTAATATTAGATTCAAAATCAGAGGGCATCTTATTATAATTTCCATAAGAATTGTTGTAGGAATTAACATAATTATTAGAGGGATTACTAGGATAAGGCCTAGGGTTGAAATTTCCTCTATACGTGTTGTTACCAAAATTGTTCTTACTAACAAAATTCACATCCATAGATTCATTATTATTCTCAATCAAAGTAGACAAGGGCACATCATTAGGATTAGAAGAAACACTCTTATTAGCAAATAATTTCATAAGTTCATCCATCTTTCCACTCAAAACATTAATTTCTTCTATCGCATGCACCTTTTATTAGTAGATCTTTCAGTATGCCATTGAGAATAATTAACCATAATATTATCTAGGAGTTTAGTAGCTTCTCCTAAAGTGATTTCCATAAAAGTGCCTCCCGCGGACGAATCTAAAAGATTTCTAGAAGCAAAATTCAATCCGGCATAAAAATTTGTATAATCATCCACAAATTTAAACCATGAGTAGGGCAATTACGTATCATTAATTTCATTCTCTCCCAAGCTTGTGCAACATGTTCATGATAAAGTTGCTTAAAATTCATAATATCGTTTCTAAGAGAGATGATCTTAGCGGGAGGAAAATACTTAGAGATAAAAGCATCTTTGCACTTGTTCCATGAATCAATACTATTTTTAGGCAAAGATTAAAACCAAGCTTTAGCACAATCTCTAAGCGAAAAAGGAAATAGCTTCAATTTAACAATATCATTACCGACATCTTTCTTCTTTTGCATGTCACACAAATCAACGAAGCTATTAAGATGGGTAGTGGCATCTTCACTAGGAAGGCCGGAGAACGGATCTTTCATGACAAAATCCAGCAAAGCAGTAGTAATTTCACAAGATTCAGCATCGGTAAGAGGAGCAATCGGAGTGCTCAGGAAATCATTATTGTTGGTATTGGTGAAGTCACACAATTTAGTATTATCTTGAGCCATCGTGACAAACAAGCAATCCAACACACGAGCAAACAAAAAGCAAACGGCAAAATATGCAAATAGAGAGAGAGCGAGAGGGCGAATAAAACGGCAAGGGTGAAGTGGGGGAGAGGAAAACGAGAGGCAAATGGAAAATAATGTAATGCGGGAGATAGGGATTGTGATGGGTACTTGGTATGTTGACTTTTGCGCAGACTCCCCGGCAACGGCGCCAGAAATTCTTCTTGCTACATCTTGAGCACTGCGTTGGATTTCCCTGAAGAGGAGAGGATGATGCAGCAAAGTAGCGTAAGTATTTCCCTTAGTTTTTGAGAACCAAGGTATCAATCCAGTAGGAGGCTACGCGCGAGTCCGTCGTACCTACACAAAAACAATAGCTCAATGCAACCAACGCGCTTAGGGGTTGTCGATCCCTTCACGGTCAATTACGAAAGTGAGATCTGATAGAGATGATAAATAATATTTTTGGTATTTTTGGTATAGAGATGCAAAGTAAAAAGTAAAAGCAAAGTAAAAGCAAAGCAATAATAAAGTGATGGAGATTGATATGATGAGAAAGAGACCCGGGGGCATAGGTTTCACTAGTGGCTTCTCTCAAGAGCATAAGTATTCTACGGTGGGTGAACAAATTACTGTTGAGAAATTGACAAAATTGAGCATAGTTATGGGAATATCTAGGTATGATCATGTATATAGGCATCACGTCCGAGACAAGTAGACCGACTCCTGCCTGCATCTACTACTATTACTCCACTCGTCGACCGCTATCTAGCATGCATCTAGAGTATTAAGTTAAAAACAAAGTAACGCCTTAAGCAAGATGACATGATGTAGAGGGATAGTTTCATGCAATATGATAAAAAAAACCATCTTGTTATCCTCGATGGCAACAATACAATACGTGCCTTGCTGCCCCTTCTGTCACTGGGAAAGGACACCGCAAGATCGAACCCAAAGCTAAGCACTTCTCCCATGGCAAGAAAAACCAATCTAGTAGGCCAAACCAAACTGATAATTCGAAGAGACTTGCAAAGATAACCAATCATACATAAAAGAATTCAGAGAAGATTCAAATATTATTCATAGATAGACTTGATCATAAACCCACAATTCATCGGTCTCAACAAACACACCGCAAAAAGAAGATTACATCGAATAGATCTCCACAAGAGAGGGGGAGAACATTGTATTGAGATCCAGAAAGAGAGAAGAAGCCATCTAGCTATGAACTATGGACCCGTAGCTCTGAAATAAACTACTCACACTTCATCAGAGGGGCTTGAATGATGATGTAGAAGCCCTCCGTGATCGATGCCCCCTCTGGCTTAGCTCCGGAACAGGCCCAAAGATGGGATCTCGTGGATACAGAAAGTTGCGGCAGTGGAATTAGGTTTTTGGCTCCGTCCCTGATCGTTTGGGGGTACGTGGATATATATAGGAGGAAGAAGTACGTCGGTGGAGCTTCGAGGGGCCCACGAGGCAGGGGGCGCGCCCTAGGGGGGACGCCCTCCACCCTCGTGACCGCCTCGTGGCTTTCTTGACGGAGGGTCCAAGTCTCCTGGATCTTATCTGATGAGAAAATCACGTTTCCGAAGGTTTCATTCCGTTTGGACTCCGTTTGATATTCCTTTTCTTCGAAACCCTAAAACAGGCAAAAAACAGCAATTCTGGGCTGGGCCTCCGGTTAATAGGTTAGTCCCAAAAATAATATAAAAGTGTGAAATAAAGCCCAATATAGTCCAAAACAGTAGATAATATAGCATGGAGCAATCAAAAATTATAGATACGTTGGACATGTATCAACAACACACGAAAAACAGAATCTGTCAAAAACAGAACAGTCTGTAGTAATCTGGATCAAACGTATACTTCTGGAACTCATAAAATTCTCAAATAAATTGCTGGACCTGAGGAATTTATCTATTAATCATCTGCAAAAATAATTAACTAAATAGCACTCTCCAAATAAAAAAGGCAGCAATTTTCGTGAGCGCTAAAGTTTCTGTTTTTTACAGCATGATCATAAAGACTTCACCCAAGTCTTCCCAATGGTTCTACTTGGAAAAAACACTAATTAAAAGCATAAAACCACATCTAAACAGAGGCTAGATGAATTATTTATTACTAAACAGGAGAAAAAAGCAAGGAAAAAAATAAAATTGGGTTGCCTCCCAACAAGCGCTATCATTTAACGCCCCTAGCTAGGCATGATGATTTCAATGATGCTCACATAAAGGATAAGAATTGAAACATAAAGAGAGCATCATGAAGAATATGACTAGCACATTTAAGTCTAACCCACTTCCTATGCATAGGCATTTTGTGAGCAAACAACTTGTGGGAACAAGAATCAACTTGCATAGGAAGGCAAAACAAGCATAACTTCAAAACTTTAAGAACATAGAGAGGAAATTTGATATTATTGCAATTCCTACAAGCATATATTCATCCCTCATAATAATTTCCAGTAGCATCATGAATGAATTCAACAATATAACCAGCACCTAAAGCATTATTTTCATGATCTACAAGCATAGAAATTTTATTACTCTCCACACAAGCAAAATTCTTCTCATTCGGAATAGTGGGAGTAAACTCAACAAAATAACTATCATGTGAGGCGTAATCCAATTGAAAACTAAAATCATGATGACAAGTTTCATGGATATCATTATTCTTCATAGCATACAAGTCATCACAATAATCATCATAGATAGCAACTTTGTTCTCATAATCAATTGGACCCTCTTCCGGAATAGTGGATTCATCACAAAATAAAGTCATGACCTCTCCAAATCCAGTTTCATCAATATGATCATCATAAATAAGAGGCATGCTTTCATCATAATAAATTTGCTCATCAAAACTTGGGGGACATAAAATATCATCTTCATCAAACATAGCTTCCCCAAGCTTGTGGCTTTGCATATCATTAGCATCATGGATATTCAAGGAATTCATACTAACAACATTGCAATCATGCTCGTCATTCAAATATTTAGTGCCAAACATTTTATAGATTTATTCTTCTAACACTTTGGCACAATTTCCATTTCCATCATACTCACGAAAGATGTTAAAAAGATGAAGCATATGAGGCAAACTCAATTCCATTTTTTTGTAGTTTTCTTTTATAAACTAGACTAGTGCTAAAACAAGAAACAAAAAGATTCGATTGCAAGATCTAAAGATATACCTTCAAGCACTCACCTCCCCGGCAACGGCGCCAGAAAAGAGCTTGATGTCTACTACACAACCTTCTTCTTGTAGACGTTGTTGGGCCTCCAAGTGCAGAGGTTTGTAGGACAGTAGCAAATTTCCCTCAAGTGGGTGACCTAAGGTTTATCAATCCGTAGGAGGCGTAGGATGAAGATGGTCTCTCTCAAGCAACCCTGCAACCAAATAACAAACAGTCTCTTGTGTCCCCAACACACCCAATACAATGGTAAATTGTATAGGTGCACTAGTTCGGCGAAGAGATGTTGATACAAGTGGTATATGGATAGTAGATAATGGTTTTTGTAATCTGAAAATATAAAAACAGCAAGGTAACTAATGATAAAAGTGAGCACAAACGGTATTGCAATGCTAGGAAACAAGGCCTAGGGTTCATACTTTCACTAGTGCAAGTCCTCTCAACAATAATAACATAATTGGATCACATAACTATCCCTCAACATGCAACAAATAGTCACTCCAAAGTCACTAATAGCGGAGAGCAAACGAAGAGATTATGGTAGGGTACGAAACCACCTCAAAGTTATTCTTTCCAATCAATCCATTGGGCTATTCCTATAAGTGTCACAAACAGCCCTAGAGTTTGTACTAGAATAACACCTTAAGACACAAATCAACCAAAACCCTAATGTCACCCAGATACTCCAATGTCACCTCAAGTATCCGTGGGTATGATTATACGATATGCATCACACAATCTCAGATTCATCTATTCAACCAACACATAGAACCTCAAAGAGTGCCCCAAAGTTTCTACCGGAGAATCACCACGAAAATGTGTGCCAACCCCTATGCATAGGTTCATGGGCGGAACCCACAAGTTGATCACCAAAACATACATCAAGTGAATCACGTGATATCCCATTGTCACCATAGATACGCACGGCAAGACATACATCAAGTGTTCTCAAATCTTTAAAGACTCAATCTGATAAGATTACTCCAAAGGGGAAACTCAATCCATTACAAGAGAGTAGAGGGGGAGGAGAAACATAAGATCCAATTATAATAGCAAAGCTCGTGATACATCAAGATCGTGCCAAATCAAGAACACGAGAGAGAGAGAGAGATCAAACACATAGCTACTGGTACATACCCTCAGCCCCGAGGGAGAACTACTCCCTCCTCGTCATGGAGAGCACCGGGATGATGAAGATGGCCACCGGAGAGGGATTCCCCCTCCAGAAGGGTGCCGGAACGGGTCTAGATTGGCTTTTGGTGGCTACGGAGGCTTCTGGCGGCGGAACTCCCAATCTATTGTGCTCTCGGATGTTTTTAGGGTATATGGAGATATATAGGCAGAAGAAGTACGTCAGGGGGCCATGAGGGGCCCACGAGGGTGGAGGGCGCGCCCCCCTGCCTCGTGGCCTCCTCGTAGATCCCCTGACGTGCACTCCAAGTCTTCTGGGCTTCTTCTGATCCAAAAATAAGTTTCGTGAAGTTTCAGGTCAATTGGACACCGTTTGGTTTTCCTTTTCTGTGATATTCTAAAACAAGGTAAAAACAGAAACTGGCATTGGGCTTTGGGTTAATAGGTTAGTCCCAAAAATGATATAAAAGTGTATAATAAAGCCCATAAACATCCAAAACAGTAGATAATATAGCATGGAGCAATCAAAAAATTATAGATACATTGGAGACGTATCACCCCTATGCATAGATTACCCTAATATCACCGCGGGAATCCGCAAGTTGAGTGCCATAACATATATCAAGTGAATCAATATGATACCTCATTTGTCACCTCAAGTATTCATACCGCAAGTCATACATCATGTGTTCCCATATCTTAACATTCAATACGACATGACAAAACTTCAAAGGGTAAAGATTCAATTCATCACAACAAGAGTATAGAGGGGAGAAACATCATATGATCCATCTATGCTAACAAAGACCATGATACAGATTACGAGAGAGAGAGAGAGATTAAACACATAGCTACCGGTACAAACCCTCAGCCCCGAGGGTGGGCTACTCCCTCCTCATCATGGTGGCTGCCGGGATGATAAAGATGGCCACCGGAGATGATTCCCCGCTGCGGCAGGGTGCCAGAACGGGCTAGATTGGTTTTTGGTGGCTACGGAGCCTTGCGGCGGCGGAACTTCTGATCTAGGTTAACCCCGAGGGTTTTTGGAATATTTGGGAATTTATAGTGCAAAGAAGGGGTACGGGAGGCCACCGAGGTGGGCACAACCCACCTGGGCACGCCAGGGGGGGCTGGCGTGCCCTTGTGGGTTGTGCCCCCCTCGGGGCACCCCCGGGTGCTGCTCTGGCCCACGGGAGTCTTCTGGACCATAAAAAATCCACAAAAAGTTTCGCAGTGTTTGGACTCCGTTTAATATTGATTTTCTGTGATGTAAAAAACAAGCAAAAAACTACAACTGGCACTGGGCACTGGATCAATAGGTTAGTCCCAAAAAATGATATAAAGTTGCTATAAAATGATTGTAAAACATCCAAGAATGATGATATATTGGCATGAATACTTCATAAATTATAGATATGTTGGAGACGTATCACTATGTTTCCCAACAGATCGGTCGCCGCTTTGCGTCCAAAGCTTCATGCGTGAAACGCGTGAGGTCTACTGGTGCGGAGGCCGCCAGTCGTTCTGCGTCGACATGGGCCAACTCACGCGCCCAACACAGGCGTAGTTGGCACTGCTGTGGCCGGACGCTCGGGCCAATGATTGATCCACGCCGCTTGGATCGGCTCACATGTTCATGCAGGTGGCTGTTTGTGTGCATGTGTTGGCCAGGAAAACGTGTTCGTACGTCTTGACTTGGCCATGGTGATCGCGTTGGGTGTGGTTTCTCGCATCATGTGCTTCAATCCGGTTCTTGTATAACGTATGTTCTGTTCGGTTGCCTGCTTTTGACATGACCGGCCGCCTCATCTGATGCAATGGACACTTCAACCTCGCGAGCGATCGCATTGATTACCCGTCCACCCATATTATACGCTTCATTCACGCTGCTCGATCGATCTGGCCAGTTGCTTGCGCGCGTTCCCGCGGGTTCTGTGAAGATTGTACCGAGTACAACGCGCCCCTCCATCGCTTGAGCATCGGCCTGCAGCTGTGTTGCCACGTCGGGACGCAGCGCCGCCGCCCTGTGTTTCTCCCCGTGGTTGCATCGACCCGCATGTTGCAACTGCGTCGCCCCATTAGGTCGTAGTGCCATGGCCCACGGTCATGAAGGAAATATGCCCTAGAGGCAATAATAAAGTTGTTATTTTATATTTCCTTATATCATGATAAATGTTTATTATTCGTGCTAGAATTGTATTAACCGCAAACTTGATTCATGTGTGGATACATAGACAAAACATTGTGTCCCTAGTAAGCCTCTACTAGACTAGTTCATTAATCAAAGATGGTTAAGTTTCCTAACCATTGACATATGTTGTTATTTGATGAACGGGATCACATCATTAGAAGAATGATGTGATGGACAAGACCCATCCGTTAGCTTAGCATAATGATCGTTAAGTTCTATTGCTATTGCTTTCTTCATGACTTATACATATTCGCCATGTAATTGCTTTACTTTATCACTATGCGGTAGCGATAGTTGCAGAAGCAATAGTTGGCGAGACGACAATGACGCTACGATGGAGATCAAGGTGTCAAGCCGGTGACGATGGAGATCATGATGGTGCTTTGGAGATGGAGATCAAAGGCACAAGATGATGATGGCCATATCATGTCACATATTTTGATTGCATGTGATGTTTATCTTTTATGCATGTTATTTTTCTTAGTATGGCGGTAGCATTATAAGATGATCCCTCACTAAATTTCAAGGTATATAAGTGTTCTCCCTGAGTATGCATCGTTGCTACAGTTCGTCATGGCGAGACACCACGTGATGATCGGGTGTGATAAGCTCTACGTTCACATACAATGGGTGTAAGACAGTTTTGACTTGCAGAATGCTCGGGTTAAACTTGGCGAGCCTAGCATATGCAGATATGGCCTCAGAACACTGAGACCGAAAGGTCGAACGTGAATCATATAGTAGATATGATCAACATAGAGATGTTCACCATTGAAAATTACTCCATCTCACGTGATGATCGGACATGGTTTAGTTGATATGGATCACGTGATCATTTAGATGACTAGAGGGATGTCTATCTAAGTGGGATTTCTTAAGTAATATGATTAATTGAACTTTAATTTATCATGAACTTGGTCCTGATAGTTTTTGCAGATCTAGGTTGTTGTAGATCAATGGCCCATGCTACCGTTCCCTTGAATTTTAATGCGTTCCTAGAGAAAGCAAAGTTGAAAGATGATAGTCACAATGATGCAGACTGGGTCCGTGATCTGAGGATTATCCTCATTGCTGCACAGAAGAATTATGTCCTTGATGCACCGCTAGGTGACGGACAATGATGATGTGAACTAGATTATTGACTCTAGTGCAAGTGGGAGACTGAAGGAAATATGCCCTAGAGGAAATAATAAAGTTGTTATTTTATATTTCCTTATATCATGATAAATGTTGACTATTCATGATAGAATTGTATTAACTGGAAATTTGATACATGTGTGGATACATAGACAAAACTCCATGTCCCTAGTAAGCCAATACTAGACTAGCTCGTTAATCAAAGATGGTTAAGTTTCCTAACCATAGACATATGTTGTTATTTGATGAACGGGATCACATCATTAGGAGAATGATGTGGTGGACAAGACCCATCCTTTAGCTTAGCATAATGATCATTAAGTTTTATTGCTATTGCTTTCTTCATGACTTATACATATTGCTCTGACTATGAGATTACGCAACTCCCGACTACCAGAGGAACACCTTGTGTGCTATCAAACGTCACAACGTAACTGGGTGATTATAAAGATGCTCTACAGGTGTCTCCGAAGGTGTTTGTTGGGTTGGCATAGATCAAGATTAGGATTTGTCACTCCGTGTATAAGAGAGGTATCTCTGGGCCCTCTCGGTAATGCACATCACTATAAGCCTTGCAAGCAATGTGACTAATTAATGAGTTAGTTACGGGATGATGCATTATGGAACGAGTAAAGAGAGTTGCCGGTAACGAGATTGAACTAGGTATGAGGATACCGACGGTCGAATCTCGGGAAAGTAATGTACCGATGACAAAGGGAATTACGTATGTTGTCATAATGGTTCAATCGATAAAGATCTTCATAGAATATGTAGGAGCCAATATGAGAATCTAGGTTCCGCTATTGTTTATTGACCTGATAGGTGTCTCGGTCATGTCTACATAGTTCTCGAACCTGTAGGGTCCGCACGCTTAACGTCCGATGATGATTTTGTATTATATGAGTTATGTGATTTGGTGACCGAATGTTGTTAGGAGTCCCGGATGATATCACGGACATCACGAGGAGTCTCGAAATGGTCGAGAGGTAAACATTCATATATAGGACGATGATATTCGGACACCGAAAGTGTTATGGGGGTACCAGGTACATATCGGGTCACTGGAAGGGGTTCCGGGCAACCCCCGGCTACTATATGGGCCTAATGGGCCAAGAGGGGGATAGACCAGCCCCTAAGGGGCTGGTGCGCCCCCATATAGGCCGAATAGGAGGATAAGGAAAGAAGGGGAAGATAGAAGTAAGGGGAGGGATTCGGCCTCCACCTTCCTTCCCTCCTCCCTCCTCCTTCCTTCCCCCTCCGGATGAATATGGAAGGGTGGGAGGCCGAATTGGGAGGCGCCCAAGTAGGATTCCTCCTACTTGGGGCGCCCCCTTGGGTGCCTCTCCTTCCCTCCAACCTATATATATGTGGGGCACCGCTAGGACACACAACAATATCTATTAGCCGTGTGCGGCGCCCCCCTCCACAGTTTACGCCTTCGGTCATATTCACGTAGTGCTTAGACGAAGCCCTGTGTGGATCACTTCACCATCACCGTCACCACGCCGTCGTCTGACGGAACTCTCCCTTGACACTTTGTTTGATCAAGAGTTCGAGGGACGTCATCGACCTGAACGTGTGCAGAACTCGGAGGTGCCGTACGTTCGGTGCTTGATCGGTCAGAATGAGAAGAAGTTTGACTACATCAACCGCGTTGTCAAACACTTCTGCTTTCGGTCTACGAGGGTACATGGACACACTCTCCCCCTCTCATTGCTATGCATCTCCAAGATATATCTTGCGTGAGCGTAGGATTTTTTTTGAAATTACATGCTATGCTTCCCAACATCCACCCCCTTCGTCTTCGTCCAGCACCAGCCCGTCGCCAGCATCGCTTTCATGTTCCCCGACCACTTCGTCTACTCCGACGACTGATACGTCCATTTTGCATCATGCTTTTATATTAATATTTATTGCATTATGGGCTGTTATTACACATTATGTCACAATGCTTATGCCTATTCTCTCTCATTTTACAAGGTTTACATAAAGAGGGAGAATGCCGACAGCTGGGATTCTGGGCTGGAAAAGGAGCAAATATTAGAGACCTATTCTGCACAGCTCCAAAAGTCCTGAAACTTCACGGAAGATGTTTTCCAAATATATAAAAAATACTGAGAGCAAGAACTTCACCAGGGGGCACACCCTACCCACGAGGGTGGGGGCGCGCCCTACCCCCCTAGGCGTGCCCCCCTACCTCGTGGGCCCCCTGGTGGCCCTCCAGTGGCCATCTTCTGCTATATGGAGTCTTTCAATGGGAAAAAACCATAAGCCATCTTCTCGGACGAAACTCCGCCACCACGAGGCGGAACCAATCTAGGGCTCTGGTGGAGCTGTTCTACCGGGGAAACTTCCCCCTCGGAGGGGGAAATCGTCGCCATCGTCATCACCAATGCTCCTCTCATTGGGAGAGGGCAATCTCCATCAACATCCTCATCAGCACCATCTCATCTCAAAACCCTAGTTCATCTCTTGTATCCAATTCTTGTCTCTAAGTCCGGGATTGGTGCTAGTAGGTTGCTAGTAGTGTTAATTACTCCTTGTAGTTGATGCTAGTTGCTTTAATTGGTGGAAGATCATATGTTCAGATCCTATATGCATATTAATACCCTTCTGATTATGAACATGTTTATGCTTTGTGACTAGTTACTTTTGTTCCTGAGGACATGGGAGAAGTCTTGCTATTAGTAGTCATGTGAATTTGGTATTTGTTCGATATTTTGATGAGATGTATGTTGTCTCTCCTCTAGTGGTGTTATGTGAACGTCGACTACATGACACTTCACCATTATTTGGGCCTAGAGGAAGGCATTGGGAAGTAATAAGTAGATGATGGGTTGCTAGAGTGACAGAAGCTTAAACCCTAGTTTATGCGTTGCTTCGTAAGGGGCTAATTTGGATCCATATGTTTCATGCTATGGTTAGGTTTACCTTAATACTTTTGTTGTAGTTGCGGATGCTTGCAATAGAGGTTAATCATAAGTGGGATGCTTGTCCAAGTAAGGGCAGCACCCAAGCATCGGTCCACCCACATACCAAATTATCAAAGTATCGAACGCGAATCATATGAACGTGATGAAAACTAGCTTGACGATATTCCCATGTGTCCTCGGGCGTGCTTTACATCATATAAGAGTTTGTCCAGGCTTGTCCTTTGCTACAAAAAGGATTGGGCCATATTGCTGCACCTTATTAACTTTTGTTACTTGTTGCTCATTACAAATCATCTTATCACAAAACTATTTGTTACCACTTATTTCAGTACTTGCAGAGAATACCTTGCTGGAAACCGCTTATCATTTCCTTCTGCTCCTCGTTGGGTTCAACACTCTTACTTATCGAAAGGACTACGATAGATCCCCTATACTTGTGGGTCATCAAGACTCTTTTCTGGCGCCATTGCCGGGGAGTGAAATGCCTTTGGTAGGTGGAATTCGGTAAGGAAAAATTTATATAGTGTGCTGAAATTTACTGTCACTTGTTACCATGGAAAGTAATCCTCTGAGGGGCTTGTTCGGTGTATCTTCACCCCGACCAGTAGAGCAAAGAGTTGCTCCTCAACCTACTGAACCTACTGAAAATGAAAATGAAAATGAAAATTCTTGCTTTGAAGTTCCTGCGGGTATGATAGAAAAACTGCTAGCTATTCCTTTTTTGGAGATGGAACAAACATCCTCATGAACATCTGATATATGCTTGCAGGTGTACCCGGAGATGTTGTTAATAAGAAGGTCTTCCCTTTATCTTTGAGGGGAGATGCATCGACATGGTATAGGCTATGTGATGATATGTCTTGGAATTGCAAACGATTGAAATTGGAATTTCATCAGAAGTTTTATCCTATGCATCTTGTTCATCGTGATCGCAATTACATATATAATTTTTGGCCTCGCGAAGGAGAAAGCATCGCTCAAGCTTGGGGGAGGCTTAAATCAATGTTATATTCATGCCCCAATCATGAGCTCTCAAGAGAAATGATTATTCAAAAAAATTATGCTCAGCTTTCTGTTACAATCGCACCATGCTTGATAATTCTTGTGCTGGCTCTTTTATGATGAAGACTATTGAATTCAAATGGGATTTATTGGAAAGAATTAAACGCAACTCTGAAGATTGGGACCTCGACAATGGTAAGGATTCAGGAATGACACCTAGTTTTGATTGTGTTAAATCTTTTATGGATACCGATATTTTTCGTAAATTTAGCACTAAATATGGACTTGACTCTGAGATAGTAGCTTCTTTCTGTGAATCTTTTGCTGCCTATGTTGATCTCCCCAAGGAGAAGTGGTTTAAATATCATCCTCCCATAGAAGTAAAAGTAGCTGCACCTATTAAAGTTGAAGAAAAGATTATCACTTATAATGATCCTGTTGTTCCTACTTCTTATGTTGAGAAACCACCTTTCCCTGTTAGGATAAAGGATCATGCTAAAGCTTCAATTGTAGTTCGTAAAAGCAATATTAAAACATATACACCTCCTGAGCAAGTTAAAGTTGAACCTAATATTGCTATTGTTAAAGATCTCTTGTCTGATAATATAGATGGGCATGTTATTTATTTCTGCGATGAAACTGCTAGAATTGCTAAACCCTGTGATAAAGATAAACCTAGACCTGTGGTAGGCATGCCTGTTATTTCTAATAAAATAGGAGATCATTGTTATCATGGCTTATGTGATATGGGTTCTAGTGCTAGTGCAATACCTTATTCCTTATATAAAGAAGTTATGCACGATATTGCACCTACTGAGATGGAAGATATTGATGTTACAATTAAACTTGCCAATAGAGATACTATTTCACCAATGGGAATTGTTAGAGATGTTGAAGTCTTGTGTGGGAAAACTAAATATCCTGCTGATTTTCTTGTTCTTGGTTCCCCACAAGATAGCTTTTGTCCCATTATATTTGGTAGACCCTTCTTAAATACTGTTAATGCTACCATAGATTGCAAAAGAGATGTTGTTACTATTGGTTTAGATGATATGACTCATGAATTTAATTTTTCTAAATTTAGTAGACAACACCGTGAAGAAGAATTACCTAGTAAGGATGAAATTATTGGTCTTGCTTCTATTGTCGTACCTCCTAGTGATCCTTTAGAACAATATTTGCTAGACCATGAAAATGATATGTTTATGAAGGAAAGAAGGGAATTAGATGAAGTATTCTTTAAACAGGAACCTATTCTGAAAAACAATTTACCTGTTGAAATCCTAGGGGATCCTCCTCCACCCAAGGGTGATCCCGTGTTTGAGCTTAAACCGTTACCTGATACGCTTAAATATGCTTATCTTGATGAGAAAAAAGATATATCCTGTTATTATTAGTGCTAACCTTTCAGAACATGAAGAAGAGAGATTATTGAAAACTCTGAAGAAGCAGCATGCTGATATTGGGTATACTCTTGATGATCTTAAGGGCTAAACCAGTTCGTGATCATCAACACCGGCCGAATCCTAAAATGAAAGAAGTGGTAAGAAAGGAGATACTAAAGCTCCTTGAGGCAGGTATAATTTATCCCGTTGCTGATAGTCAGTGGGTAAGCCCTGTCCATTGTGTCCCTAAGAACGGAGGTATTACTGTTTTTCCTAACGATAAAGATGAATTGATTCCTCAAAGAATTATTACATGTTATAGGATGGTAATTGATTTCCGCAAATTAAATAAGGCTACTAAAAAAGATCATTACCCCTTACCTTTTATCATCAAATGCTAGAAAGATTGTCCAAACATACACATTTTTGCTTTCTAGATGGTTATTCTGGTTTCTCCCAAATACCTGTGTCAGCCAAAGATCAAGCAAAGACTACTTTTACATGCCCTTTTAGTACTTTTTCTTATAGACGTATGCCTTTTGGTTTATGTAATGCACCTACTACCTTTCAAAGATGCATGATGGCTATATTCTCTGAATTTTGTGAAAAGATTTGTGAGGTTTTCATGGACGACTTTTCCATCTATGGATCTTCTTTTGATGATTGCTTGAGCAACCTTGATCGAGTTTTGCAGAGATGTGAAGAAACTAATCTTGTCTTGAATTGGGAAAAGTGCCACTTTATGGTTAATGAAGGTATTGTCTTGGGGCATAAAGTTTCTGAAAGAGGTATTGAAGTTGATAAAGCCAAGGTCGATGCTATTGAAAAGATGCCATGTCCCAAGGACATCAAAGGTATAAGAAGTTTCCATGGTTATGCCGGTTTTTATTGGAGGTTCATTAAGGACTTCTCAAAAATCTCTCGGCCTCTGACTAATTATTACAAAAAGATATACCATTTGTCTTTGATGATGATTGTGTAGAAGCATTTGAAATACTTAAGAAATCATTGATCTCTGCACCTATTGTTCAGCCACCTGATTGGAATTTACCCTTTGAAATTATGTATGATGCTAGTGATTAAGTTGTAGGTGTTGTTCTAGGACAAAGAGTTGATAAGAAACTAAATGTTATTCAATATGCTAGTAAAACTCTACACAATGCTCAAAGAAATTATGCTACTACTGAAAAAGAATTCTTAGCAGTTGTATTTGCTTGTGATAAGTTTAGACCTTATATTGTTGATTCCAAAATAACTATTCACATTGATCATGCTGCTATTAAATATCTTATGGAAAAGAAATATGCCAAACCTAGACTTATTAGATGGGTTCTCTTGCTACAAGAATTTGATTTGCACATTGTTGATAGAAAAGGAGCCGAGAACCCCGTTGCAGACAACTTGTCTAGGTTAGAAAATGTGCTTGATGACCCACTACCTATTGATGATAGCTTTCCTGATGAGCAATTAAATATCATAAATGCTTCCCATACTGCTCCATGGTATGCTGATTATGCTAATTACATTGTTGCTAAGTTTATACCACCTAGTTTCACATACCAGCAAAAGAAAAAGTTCTTCTCTGATTTGAGGCATTACTTTTGGGATGATCCACATCTTTATAAAGAAGGAGTAGATGGTGTTATTAGACGTTGTGTACCTGAGCATGAACAGGAATAGATTCTACACAAGTGTCACTCTGAAGCTTATGGAGGACACCATGTTGGAGATAGAACTGCACATAAGGTACCACAATCTGGTTTTTATTGGGCTACTCTCTTCAAGGGTGCCTGTAAGTTTGTCTTATCTTGTGATGAATGTCAAAGAATTGGTAATATTAGTAGACGTCAAGAAATGCCTATGAATTATGCACTTGTTATTGAACCATTCAATGTTTGGGGCTTTGACTATATGGGACCTTTCCCTTCCTCTAATGGTTATACACATATTTTAGTTGCCGTTGATTACGTTACTAAGTGGGTAGAAGCTATTCCAACTAGTAGTGCTAATCACAACACTTCTATTAAAATGCTTAAAGAAGTTATTTTTCCAAGATTTGGAGTCCCTAGATATTTAATGACTGATGGTGGTTCACATTTTATTCATGGTGCTTTCCATAAAATGCTCGCTAAATATGATGGTAATTGTAGAATTGCATCTCCTTATCACCCTCAGTCTAGTGGGCAAGTAGAATTGAGTAATAGAGAACTCAAATTAATTTTGCAAAAGACTGTTAATAGGTCTAGAAAGAATTGGTCCAAGAAACTTGATGATGCATTATGGGCCTATAGAACTGCATATAAAAATCCTATGGGTATGTCTCCGTATAAAATGGTCTATGGAAAAGCATGTCACTTACCTCTTGAACTAGAACACAAGTCTTATTGGGCTATTAAAGAACTTAATTATTATTTTAAACTTGCCGGTGAGAAGAGGTTATTTGATATTAGCTCACGTGATGAATGGAGAACCCAAGCCTACAAAAATGCCAAGTTGTTTAAGGAAAAAGTTAAAAGATGGCATGACAAAAGGATACAAAAGCGTGAGTTTAATGTAGGTGATTATGTATTGCTATACAACTCTCGTTTAAGATTTTTTGCAGGAAAACTTCTCTCTAAATGGTAAGGTCCTTACGTTATCGAGGAGGTCTACCGTTCTGGTGCCATAAAAATCAACAACTTCGAAGGCACAAATATGAAGGTGGTGAACGGTCAAAGAATCAAACACTATATCTCAGGTAATCCCATAAATGTTGAAACCAATGTTATTGAAACCGTAACCCCAGAGGAATACATAAGGGACACTTTTTGGAACGTTTCAGACTCCGAAAAGGAATAGGTATGTGGTATGGTAAGTAAACCGACTCCAAAACAGTTTTTAAGACAATATTTCTCCCTTTTGGAATATTTAGAAAAATAGAAAAATAAGAAGCAGTCCGGGAAGGACACGAGGCCTCCACGAGGGTGGAGGGTGCGCCCTACATTACTGGGCGCGCCCCCTACCTCGTGGGCACCTCGTGTGCTCTCCGAACTCCGTTTTCATACACGACACGTATTTTGGTCGGTAAAAATTCATTATATAATCTCCCGGGGGTTTTGACTCCCGTATCACGCGAAAATCTCCTGTCTTTGCTTCAAGCTGTTTTCTGTCAGGGTTGTCAAGGCCAGGCACTATGTCATCTCCCTCCTCCAACCATGAGGGCAACTATGCTTGGCTAATGAAGATAGAGCTGAAGGGAGAAGAACCCATGGAGATCAACAAGGATGAAGGGGTCAAGAAGGCCATGGAGGACCAAGTTTCGGCAACAGAAGACACCCTTCAACTGGATCACAACCTTCTTACCCCAACAGAAATCAAAGCTTTCAAGATGATTGAGTTAGCTCGTATACAAAATAAGTATCTCACACGTGAAAATATTTTGTTGAAGGAGCACATCATCGCACTCAAGGGCATTATCCGCAAGTTAGAAGACCTCCTACGCTCAATGTGCGACTATCCATCATCAACATCCCCACCTTCTTCACCAACAAATGAGACATAATCACCAACAAAGGAGTGCCCCGGTATCATATCACCATCACTTTATCTTTACCGTTTTTCTTAGTTTGGTCCTTTTGGTAATATCTTGATCTAGTAGAATAAAAGTTCTTAGTATGATTTAGTCGTGAATTTTGATTTATTATCCTCCTTTGTAATCGAGTCCGTGAGCTATATAATAAAGATTAGTGTTGAGTCAAGGGCTTGATTATTTTTCCATGATCCTAAGTGAATAAAAGAAAAGAGAAAGAAATAAAAAGAAACAAAAAGATCATGTGAATCTTATGGAGAGTAATGAGCTCACATAGAAAGAGTATGCTGAATAAAAGTTGTTGAGGGTTGACAAACACAGTTTTGGTCATCGTTGCAATTAATAGGAAGTAATAAAGAAAGAGAGGTCTTCACATATAAATATACTATCTTGGACATCTTTTATGATTGTGAGCACTCATTAAAATATGACATGCTAAAGAGTTGACATTGGACAAGGAAGACAACGTAATGGGTTATGTTTTCTTTCATCTGAAATAAATTATATTGTCTTGGATCTTCCAACATGATGAGCTTGCCTTTCCCCCTCATGCTAGACAAATTCATTGCACCAAGTAGAGATACTACTTGTGCTTCCAAATACCCTTAAACCAGTCTTGCCATAAGAGTCCACCATATCTACCTATGGATTGAGTAAGATCCATCAAGTAAGTTGTCATCGGTGCAAGCAATAAAAATTGCTCTCTAAATATGTATGATTGATTGGTGTGGAGGAAATAAGCTTTATATGATCGTGTGATATGGAAGTAATAAAAGCGACAGACTGCATAATAAAGGTCCATATCACAAGTGGCAATATAAAGTGATGTTCTTTCGCATTGAGATTTTGTGCATCCAACCATAAAAGCGCATGACAACCTCTGCTTCCCTCTGCGAAGAGCCTATCTTTTACTTTTATCTCCTACATTGCATAAGAGTCATGGTGATCTTCACCCTTCCTTTTTACATTTTATCCTTTGGCAAGCACAATATGTTGGAAAGATCCTGGTATATATGGCTAATTGGATGTGAGTTTTCATGAACTATTACTGTTGACATTACCCTTGAGGTAAAACGTTGGGAGGCAAAGCTATAAGCCCCTATTTTTCTCTGTGTCCAATTAAAACTTCATACCCATAAGTATTGCATGAGTGTTAGCAATTGTGAAAGACTATATGATAGTTGAGTATGTGGACTTGCTGAAAAGCTCTTATACATTGACTCTTTCCTATGTTATGATAAATTGCAATTGCTTCAATGACTGAGATTGTAGTTTGTTAGTTTTCAATGGAGTTTACGATTCATACTTGATATTGTGATTGAATTATTACTCTAGCATAAGAGATTATATGACAAGATTTATATAAGTTGTTGTTCTATGAATGATCATGATGCCCTCATGTCCGTATTTTATTTGTATCGACACCTCTATCTCTAAACATGTGAACATATTTTTCGATTTCGGCTTTTCGCTTGAGGACAAGCGAGGTCTAAGCTTGGGGGAGTTGATACGTCCATTTTGCATCATGCTTTTATATCAACATTTATTGCATTATGGGCTGTTATTACACATTATGTCACAATACTTATGCCTATTCTCTCTCATTTTACAAGGTTTACATAAAGAGGGAGAATGCCGGCAGCTGGGATTCTGGGCTGGAAAAGGAGCAAATATTAGAGACCTATTCTGCGCAGCTCCAAAAGTCCTGAAACTTCACGGAAGATGTTTTCCAAATATATAAAAAATACTGAGAGCAAGAACTTCACCAGGGGGGCCACACCCTCGTGGGCCCCCTGGTGGCCCTCCGGTGGCCATCTTCTGCTATATGGAGTTTTTCGATGGGAAAAAAATCATAAGCCATCTTCTCGGACGAAACTCCGCCGCCACGAGGCGGAACCTTGGCGAAACCAATCTAGGGCTCTGGCGGAGCTGTTCTGCCGGGGAAACTTCCCTCCCGGAGGGGGAAATCATCGCCATCGTCATCACCAACGCTCCTCTCATCGGGAAAGGGCAATATCCATCAACATCCTCATCAGCACCATCTCATCTCAAAACCCTAGTTCATCTCTTGTATCCAATTCTTGTCTCTAAGTCCGGGATTGGTGCTAGTAGGTTGCTAGTAGTGTTAATTACTCCTTGTAGTTGATGCTAGTTGCTTTAATTGGTGGAAGATCATATGTTCAGATCCTATATGCATATTAATACCCCTCTGATTATGAACATGTTTATGCTTTGTGAGTAGTTAATTTTTTTCCTGAGGACATGGGAGAAGTCTTGCTATTAGTAGTCATGTGAATTTGGTATTCGTTCGATATTTTGATGAGATGTATGTTGTCTCTCCTCTAGTGGTGTTATGTGAACGTCGACTACATGACACTTCACCATTATTTGGGCCTAGAGGAAGGCATTGGGAAGTAATAAGTAGATGATGGGTTGCTAGAGTGATAGAAGCTTAAACCCTAGTTTATGTGTTGCTTCGTAAGGGGCTGATTTGGATCCATATGTTTCATGCTATGGTTAGGTTTACCTTAATACTTTTGTTGTAGTTGCGGATGCTTGCACTAGAGGTTAATCATAAGTGGGATGCTTGTCCAAGTAAGGGCAGCACCCAAGCACCGGTCCACCCACATATCAAATTATCAAAGTACCGAACGTGAATCATATGAACATGATGAAAACTAGCTTGACGATATTCCATGTGTCCTCGGGAGCGCTTTACATCATATAAGAGTTTGTCCAGGCTTGTCCTTTGCTACAAAAAGGATTGGGCCATATTGCTGCACCTTATTTACTTTTGTTACTTGTTGCTCGTTACAAATTATCTATCACAAAACTATTTGTTACCACTTATTTCAGTACTTGCAGAGAATACCTTGCTGGAAACCGCTTATCATTTCCTTCTGCTCCTCGTTGGGTTCGACACTCTTACTTATCGAAAGGACTAGATAGATCCCCTATACTTGTGGGTCATCAACGACCATTGGTGACATTGGCCCCCACGTCGACTAGTGCCAATATCGTCGTCGAGTCTCCTTCTTTGCTGGCCCCTCCGACTCCTCGACATGGTGTACAACTCATGCAAGTCCCTCGTCTATGCATGCTCGGTGCTGCCAACACCGATGCGTGCCTTCATCCACGACATGTCCCCGGACTCGGCAAGCTTCGTGCGGCGCTTCATCAACTTCGTCTTCGTCCGTCTATGCATGCCCGGTAATGGCAACACCGATCCGTGCCTTCGTCCGTGATGTGTCCCCGGGCTTGGCAAACCCTGCGCGAAGCATCATCAACAACGTCTTATTCTCGGTGCACCACTACTTTGACACCACTACGCCCATGACTAACTTGGTGCCTCCTTGCACCTGTGGATCCACGGCGACTTCCTCAACACTGGCTACGCAGACTCGACATCGACCACGGCGTTCTTCGCGTGGATACCTCAACCATGGCTACACCACCCACGCTCTCGGCTACCTCGATAAACGACACAAAGGGCTGCCTTCGGATTCTTCTCCAGTCTCACCGTCTATGTCGCTACCGTTGTGACTGCGGGGGGATGTTGAGTATTATGTTTAGTTAGGAAATACGAGATAGACTAGGATATGTTCTGGCTTATCTTGTACTCCAAGTTGGTCATTGTACTCCTATATATATGCCCATGAGGCTCAAGCAATACAACAACTATTCCACCAATCCATCTCTCTCCCTTCTAACAATTTGGCTATGTAGAAATGATTGTGTTTTTAATGGCAAAATATCCTCCCCTATGCAAGTTGTTTACCGTTGTATGCACTAACTCCGTATGTGGTCTACTCTGCACCGAATAGAGTATCATTCGCTGTTCAAGGTGGTGTGTATGCGGTTGGA
The DNA here is from genome assembly GCF_018294505.1 of Triticum aestivum. NCBI lineage: Eukaryota > Viridiplantae > Streptophyta > Magnoliopsida > Poales > Poaceae > Triticum > Triticum aestivum. The sequence goes on from NC_057800.1 coordinate 520,341,857, forward strand.
GCGGGTTGCGAGGGAGGTTTTTACCCAACATGGGTGGCAGCATAATCTCCAAATCGGTTCACCGTCTCCATTGAAATAGGCATAGTTTCGGCCTCATATGGCTTTACTGTTGCCACATTATTGTTTTTATATTCTTTGTCAGACCGTTCGTTTGATGGCTGTGCATCTTAGCTACACAGAGGCCGGGTGTTGCTCTTTTTTTGTATTCGCTTGATGCTACATTTTGAGTTAATAAAATTGCCCTTTATCGAAAATGTTAATTAGTACTCCATTCGTCTGGTAGTTCACGACGGAGCATGATGTACGCCGTTGTGGGGTCGTCCATATGGATGCCCGCCCTCCACCATCGCTGGGGGTGGTGCAGGATGAGGACGAGGAGGAGGAGGCCGTGTACCAGGTAGCCATTAAGGAGGCGATGTGGCGGGCCATGGAGGAGTCGGTGCACATGGAGATAGCCATGTGGTCTGGCCTCGAGTAGGCACTTAAAGACTCGACATGCAGCGTCCAGGCGTCGCCACCGCCACCACCGCCACCGCTACCGCTACCGCCCCCACCTACACCAGCACCCATCCTCGAAAGCTGCCAGTGGACGAGCGAGCCGCCAATCTACGTCTCTTTGCCGCCCGTTTGACTGGGTACGGTGGGGGAGGAGGAGGAGCGGCAGCACATCTATGAGTGGGAGGGGCGCTCGCTGGCGGCAGAGTGGGTGGAGGGGGAGCATCGGATGCAGTGGGAGCGCGAGGAGGAGACCGAGTGGCACGAGCAGGAGGAGGCGGCGCACCGCCAGGCAGTGTACCGGCAGCATCAGCAACATACGTTGGAGGCTTCGGCGCTGGCAGCGTACCAACAGACCTTCCCATGGTCGGTGCTGTCGGCATTTGTTGACTTGACCAAGGAGGGCGACGACAACGACGCATAGGGCTGCCGACAGCGGGTGGCTACGAGATTTATATTTGATGTTTAATTATTGTAAGTGGACTTTGGCAGCGTTTTAACATGAATGTTTTTATTTAAAATGTTGTATGCCAATTTAAATTTTTTAAGTTTCTGCGTGGACTAAATACATCGCCCGCGTTAGGCGCACCGACGCCTCCGGCCAAAACTGGACTCACTCGTCTGCTTGGCCCACCCAAACGAACAAAACCGCGTCCGTTGGCGTTGTCCGTTTGGAGTTGGCCTAATAATTTTAATTTTGCTGGTAATCACCAAAGACCATCTCGAGGCCGAATTTTTGAAAAATTCAAAATTCAAAATTTCCAGTTTCAGAAAAAGTCTAATTTTTTTGTACAAGTAAACAAGAATGTGAGGTGATTGTGTGTAAAATTTCAGGATGAATTACATTGAAATGTGACCTGTACAAAATAGACAAATTCATGGTGTGGGAGGATGAATAGTATCATGTGTTCAAAAGTTTCAGATTTGTTTTTTATTTGCACAACCCTCATTTAAATGTATTTCGTCCTGAAAATTTACACACTTGTGAATTATGCCTTCATCTATATCTGTATTTTTCAAAATTCTTTGAAATGTGAATATATGAATTTTCATGAATTTTGAATTTTGCATTTGGAGGCATCCGTGGAGCTCGGCCTCCGGAAGCAACTTCTCGTAGTGAGAACCTGGACATGCTAGCAGAACGCCCGTGCGTTTCTATGGGCTATCCACCATGTTATCTCTAACATTCGAGTCAACACAAAAACCCCATCCTGCCATGCATCTTCCTTTTTTATGACGGAACCTCCCCTTCCCGCTCGGTTTCTCGTCATAGCAGGACATTTCTTACTGGAGTCACCTCCTTTAAAACCAAATGATGTCCACCTCATCTTGGTCGTGCATTGCAAACAAGATAATGTTTTTCATGTTTACAATATAGTAGAGTGGGTTAAACTAAGTTATACTATTGACACAAAATAACGAATAATTATAGAAATCATTCTCAAAGGTCCATTCAACTTTTCAAATGCACATTGACATTGGAGGAGAGTGGCAACATGAACGTATTCCTCGTCACCGATAAGCTCCACCTCTAGCCCACATATACCAGAAGGGATACTTGTCGTTCTTCTCTTCCTCTTCCTTCCCTACATCTTCTACTCTTAGCCTCTTCACCAAGACATTCCACTGGCGCCAGCCAGCACCACGTCAATATTAGTGTGTTCATCATAGACACCTAATCTACTTCTTTCTCATTCCTCGCCAACTTTAGTTCTCATTCCTGCTTATTTTTAGAGTACTTTTTCTTTCTTTTTTCGTCTTATTTTTTCTGAACACTCTTTCTTTCTCAAACACCATGGACTAGTTGGTGGCTTTAGTTCTTTTTCCTTCTTATTGTTGGAACACTCTTCCTTTCTACTATAGCATGAACCAACTGGTCAATGTTGTGTCGTGTTGTCCTTGTGAACTATGGGTGTTAATCACATGGTGATGTGAACTAGATTATTGACTCTAGTGCAAGTGGGAGACTGATGGAAATATGCCTAGACGCAATAATAAAATGGTTATTATTATATTTCCTAAATCATGATAAAGGTTTATTATTCATGTTAGAATTGTATTGACCGGAAACTTAAATATGTGTGTGGATACATAAACAAATATCGTGTCCCTAGTGAGCCTCTACTAGACTAGCTCGTTGATCGAAGATGGTTAAGGTTTCCTAACCATAGACATGAGTTTTCATTTGATAACAGGATCACATCATTAGGAGAATGATGTGATGGGCAAGACCCATCCGTTAGCTTAGCATAATGATCATTCAGTATATTGCTATTGTTTTCTTCATGTCAAATACATATTCCTTCGACTATGAGATTATGCAACTCCCGGATAACTTGTGTGCTATCAAACGTCACAATGTAATTGGGTGATCATAAAGATGCTCTACAAGTATCTCTGAAGGTGTTTGTTGAGTTGGCATAGATCGAGATTAGGATTTGTCATTCCGAGTATCGGAGAGGTATTCTCTCGGCCCTCTCGGTAATACACATCATAAGCTTGCAAGCAAATGACTAAGGAGTTAGTTATGAGATGATGTATTATCGAACGAGTAAAGAGACTTGCCGGTAACGAGATTGAACTAGGTCTGAAGATACCGATGATCGAATCTCGGGCAAGTAACATAACGATGGACAAAGGGAATTACGTATGTTGTCATAACGGTTTGACCGGTAAAGATCTTCGTAGAATATGTAGGAGCCGATATGGGCATCCAGGTTCCGCTATTGGTTATTCACCATAGAGGTGTCTCGGTCATGTCTACATAGTTCTCGAACCCGTAGGATCCGCACGCTTAATGTTCATTGACGATATAGTGTTATATGAGTTATATGATTTGGCGACCGAATGTTTTTCGGAGTCCCCAAGGTTGTCAGAATCGTGATTTTGAATCGGATCGGAGCTATGATGGTAGGATCGCAAATCATAGAATCTTCACTATCAGGATCATAAAAACGTAGATTCTATGAACTAAAATCATAGAATCAGATGGGTTAGTTTGGATCGTAAAGTCGTAGAATCGTATAGCAGAATCGCGATTCTGACAACCTTCCCCGATGAGATCACATACATGACGAGGAGTCTCGAAATGGTCGAGCGGTAAAGATTAATATATAGGACGATGGTATTCGGACACCAGAAGAGTTTCGGGATGCACCAGGTAGTCATCGTGTCACCGGAAGGGGTTCCGGACACCCCCAGTAGGTGTATTGGGCCTAATGGGCCAAGGGGGGATAGACCAGCCTGCGCCCCTCTTCCTGGCCGGCCAGCCCTAGGGAAGTAAAGGGGGAAGGGCTAGCCCCTCCTGCCTTCCCCTTCTCATGGGAGAAAGGAAAGGAGGGGGCGCCTCCCTCCCTGCCTTTCCCCCGCACCTAAACATGATGGGGGGCTTGGGGCAAGACCCCAAGTGGGATTCAGCCCCACTTGGGGCGCCTCCTCCCTTCCCCACCTATATATATGTGGGAGGGGGCGCCTAGCACACCCAAAAGAACATTGTCTTAGCCGTGTGCGGCGCCCCCCTCCACCGTTTACACCTCCGGTCATATTTTTGTAGTGCTTAGGTGAAGTCCTGCGGAGATAGCTTCACCATCACTGTCACCACACTGTCGTGCTGCCGGAACTCATCCACTACCTCGCCGTCTTGCTAGATTAAGAAGACGGAGGACGTCACCGAGCTGAATGTGTACTGAACGCGGGGGTGTTGTACGTCCGGTACTTGATCGGTTGAAGCACGAAGAAGTTCGACTATATCAATCGCGTTACTAAACGCTTCCGCTTACGGACTACGAGGGTATGTAGACACACTCTCCCCCTCTCGTTGCTATGCATCTCCATGAATAGATCTTGCGTGTGCGCATATTTTTTTTTGTTTTCCATGCAACGTTTTCCAACAGTCCTCACCGCGAACCGTCAGCGTGTGGACATCCTGCAAAGCATAGTCGTCATCCATCTTGGTGAATGCTAGGTCGCCCATGTCGCGAGCGCATGGTGGTCGTCAAGGTTTTTAATTTTGGAAACAAAATGATTTTGGACCTTAGCGAAATATGTGAAATTTCAGAGATTTCACATATTTCAAAAATTGTTTCAGCTTTTAAGATTTCAAATATCACTTAATTTTAATGAATCCTAACATAATTTATATTTACTTTGAAATCAGTTTGAGTCTACCTCGAAATTTTGGGGTCAAAAATATGCCGGACCCCACTGAAATATGTGAAATATCAGAAATTTCACTAAAATATGCCGTTGTCCATGTTGACAAGCGGCGCTTGACCATTTTGCTAATAGCCTATTAATCATCTTTGCCCACGAGCGCTTCAAAATTATTTGGCATGATTAACTGCTTGCTTAATTAATTAAGTACACAAATATTAATGGTTTACCTAATTCTCTACATGCCTAATTAACTGTCAACCAAGTTAATTAATCATTTGACTAACTGGAAAAAAGTCGTTGCTTTCAATTATCTGTAGGCATAAATAATTGTCTACGTAATTAATTAATTATATTAATGACTCGATTTCCAAATTGATTTGGTGCAAAGAATTTCTTATTTAAATGGACCTAATAAATTGTATACCTAATTAAATGTCTAGGTAATTAATTGCATTAAAGATTTGATTTACAAATTGATTCAGTGCTTGATTTAAAAAAATGCATGAATGGTTGCTATGAACGGCGACCACGACTATCGAGTATTGTAGGACACATTTTCTTAACAATTTTCTTCCATTTGAATGAACATACTTGATTTGAGAATGTAGACTGTCTCGCTCTTTGTATGACAAAAAATAAATATAATGTGACCGCGTCTACAAACATTTGTATGTGGCGGTTCGAGGACCCGCCTTTCGCCACGGCCGTCCTCGACGCCGTGATCCACGCCCTGGCATTCTCGAGCATCACATCGGCGTTAGGCTCGGCCACGACGTCTTCCATGGTGTCGCGCACGGCGTCCCTTCGCAGGGCCGCGCGGATGTGTTTGCCCTTAAGAAAAAAAGATATATTATTTTTGTTGTATACTTGTATTAGAAAACTTGTGATTGTCAATTAATAGTAGAGTAATGATAATAATAAATGGCATAGCGCGGGATTAGAGATTTGTTATGAAGAAATATCTCATTTTTTGGTATATTATCGAGAAAAATTCTATGTGTGTCTTTTAGGAAGGTGATCTAAACAAGCACGAAACAAGATCCTTTTAATGAGATTTGGTTTTTTAATGTGAGAGAGAAAAAACCAATGAGATGGGGTAGTGAGAGGTGAGGCAAAAATATACCATACCAGGCTATCAACTCCCCCTTTAGGAGTAGAGATATACACATGTGATTTGGTAAGATGAGAAAATATATATTATTTGGTAAGATAAGAAAAAAGATATGTTTTTTTGTTGTATTAGAAAAGTTGTGATTGTCATTTAATAGTGGATATAGTGATAACAGTAAATGGCCGCACATTGAGGAATATCTTATTTTGTTTTGAAATGTTATAAAAAAAATCTTATTTATATTTTTTGGGTAGGTCATCTCATATATACGATGCGATTTTTGAATTCTTTTTTTAGAGAAAAGGCGAGCGCCCGACTTTATAAATAAAGCCACCAGGCAGAGTCATAACACCAGCACATAACACCACATAAGTTTAACAGAATAAGGCTAAGAAGTACGGGTACAAGGCATCCAGCCTAACATGGCATGCAAGCCAGAACGTCAAACAGCTAAACCATTTAGGAATCCATCCTCCTGGAGCGCCGCAGCAGGGAAGAAGCCGTAGATTTCATTTTAGATAGCATATCGTCGAAAGCCTCTAGGTCCCCTTCCTTAATCAATAATCTCCATTGCTGCAAAAAGACATTGGCTTTAAATAAGCAACTCACTGGGTTAGCCGGGAAAATGTGTTCAATAGTGAACTTGTTTCTAGTAGTCCATAACGACCAACAGATCGCAGCCCAGCCCACCAGGAAAACCCTCTTAGACCAGCCTGCTAGAGCATTAATACATCGCTGTAAATCCTCAAAAGAAGAAGGATTCCAATTAACACGAAGCCAAAGTCTAACGCAACTCCAAATGAGTTTAGCCAAAGAACAATGAAAAAAGATATGTTCGGTATTCTCAAGAGCACCACATAGCTGACAGCTGTCAGAGCCCGGCCAGTTCCTCTTCTTAATCTGATCGGGCGCAGGGAGTTTACGACGAAGGGCTTGCCATAGGAAGATTTTAATCTTAGGAGGAATGCGAGCAGACCAAATGTTCTTAAACTTATCAGTGTGACCGCCGAAGATAAGTTTAGCATATGCCGATTTAACAGAGAACCGCCCCGAGGAGGAACGGGGCCAAACAACGGAGTCCTCTTCCTCCGAAAGCAAGGGGAAGCAGGCAGTAAGGCGCTGCTAGTCTTCCAACTCCAGAGGGGAAAGAGAACGCCGAAAATCTAAAACCCAACCCTGAACCGAGAGCTCAAAGATAGAGATCTCGGGATCAGCACAAAACGAAAACAAAGTCGGATAGGCAACCGCAAGCGAGGAGTCCCTTACCCACCAGTCTAACAAAAAACGAGTAGATTTACCGTCCCGAACTACAAATTTAACAAGAGACCGGAAAATCAGTCTAATTTTAACAAGCTGACGCCAAAATTGAGACCCACCAAAAGAGGGAGCGAACATAGGGCTCGAGGAAGGGAAGTATTTAGCTTTGAGAAGGGCAAGCCAAGCAGGACGATCCTCAAGGTACATTATCTTCCACCACCATTTTAACATAAGGCATTTATTCATGATCCGAGTGTTAATGATGCCAAGGCCCCCCATGTCCCTAGGTCTACAAAGAGAGCCCATTTAACCATCCTATATTTGCGTTTATTATCGGAAGAATTCCAATAAAAGGCACCCCTGTGCTTGTCGAAACCCGTGTGTATCCCTTCGGACAGTAGATAGAAGCCCATTAGAAACATCGGAAGAGAGGAAAGGCACGAATTAGTAAGGGCAACCTTGCCCGCCTGAGAGTTATAGCGATCTCGCCACGACAAAACTCTATTGCCAACTTTAGTCACTGCCGGGGCGAAATCTTTCGCCAAAAGCTTGAGAGGAGAAATAGGTAAGCCCAGATATTTTAGAGGAAAAGACCCAAGAGAGCAGTTCATGAGATGTGCCACCCGGTGCGCTTCCGAGTCAGACACCCCAGTAACAATGACCTTGATCTTAGCCAAGTTAATTTTAAGACCCGAAAGGGCTTCAAAGCAAAGAAGAAGAAATTTCAAATTCATGAGTGTTCTCATTAAGTTCAACCATAATGATGGTATCATCCGCATACTGGAGGTGAGTGATGCCATTAGGGATGAGGTGAGTGCTAACAGGCGAGATGTGTCCAGCAGACGCAGCACGAGAGAGAATGTGAGATAAAGCATCGGCAACAAAATTAAAAAGCAACGGGGACGCAGGATCTCCTTGTCTCGGGCCCCTACCATTAGCAAAAAATTTACTAATTTGACCATTAACAGCCACAACCGTGTGACCACCGGAGACGAGTTGCATCAGGCGGTGCACCACCGATCCCACAAAGCCCTTAGCCAATAGAACTTGGCGGAGGAAGTTCCAACTCACCGAGTCATACGCCTTTTCAAAGTCAAGTTTAAGTACCACGGCCTTAGTGTTCTTAGTCGTAGGTCATGAATTATTTCATGTAAGCAAAGCACCCCATCCAAGATGAATCTCCCCTTAATGAATGCAGATTGGAAAGGACTAATGACCCGATGGGCGATCGGAGAAACCCTAGTAGCCATGCCCTTGGCAGGAATCTTTGCAAAGTTGTTCATTAGAGCAATGGGCCTAAATTGGGAGATCAAGTCAGCGCCTTTGACCTTAGAGATGAGGGTGAGTACCACGTAGTTAAGCCTCGAGATGTCAACAGTACCCACCAAAACCCTTGAGTGATAGCCTTAATGAGGCCTTTTAACTGAGGCCAGAATTGCCGGAAGAAAGGGATGGAAAAGCCGTCAGGTCCTAAAGCCGCACTAGAGTTGGCAGAACGAATCGTCTAAAAAATTTCCTCTTCAGACGGGGGGATTAGCAACCCGTCATTTCCAGCGATCGAAAGTTGTTCGAGAGGGGACCAGAAGGAGGAGCTAGCTTAAAACCCATCTCAGGTTTAGCCGCTAATAGGTTAGAAAAGAATTGAACCACATGACGCAGAATCACCGAAGGGTCAGATACCCTGACGCCATCAATAAGAAGACTATCAATGAGGCATCTCCGACATCTACCATTAGCAATAGCGAAGAAGTAGGCCGTGGGCAAGTCACCCTTTAAGGTCCAGTTGATAGTGCCTCTCTGCTTCCAGTACACTTCCTCCTGCCGATGGATGCCCAAAAGCGCCTCTTCTAAGCAATACCGGGTTTGCCAATCGGCCGTGGACAGCCCAGAAATATCCACGCGCTTGTCCAGATCGCCAATTTGGGCAACCAGCCTGGCTTTGTCTCGCCTTGACTCGGCATAGTGATTTTTGGACCAACCTCCAAGGAATCTACGGAGAAAATAAGAGCATTGATGCCAGTCATCCATCGGGCCAAAAGATCGGCGATTAGAGGATAGGAAAGTCGAAATCTTTCGCGTCAACAAGTTAGTGAAACCCTCCACCTGTAGCCAGGAAGCATCGAACTGAAACCGCGGGAAACCAGTCGAGCACGCGCCATCGTCAAGAATCAGGGGGAGTGTGATCAGATCCCACATAGGCAAGGGCTCTCAGACTAACACGGGGAGTAGAGAGTCCCACCTAGGGCAAACAAAAACCCTATCAAGGACTGAGCGAATGGGAGAAGTTTGATGATTAGTCCAAGTGTACCGGGCTCCAACCCTAGGAATTTCACGAATAGTCGTGTCCCTAATGAAAGCATTGAAAGCATCAGCCAGTGGCCAAGAGAAATTAGAGGATCTCTTATCAGAAGGAAACCGCAACAAGTTAAAATCGCCCCCAATCAGGAGAGGCACCTGACATGACTCAATTTTAGTACTAAGTTCGTCCAAAAAGACGTAAGACATAGAGTGGTCAGCCGGACCATATACCATCATGATTTCTAGTAAAGAGTTGAGAGATCGGTGAGATACCACCGTGCTAGCCCAAAAGATGCCATGGTCAAAAGCAACAAAATCGAAAATATCTTTTTTGGTACCAAGGAGAATACCACCCGAGTGACCATCTGAGGCCACAAAGTTCCAATTAAATCTATCTATCCCAGCAACGGCCGATAGTTCGCTAGAGGAGAAGGAAGACTTGATAGTCTCGACAAGGCCAATAAAATCCACATTTTTAGACCGCACCAAGTCTTTAAGCTGGTCCCTGCGCCCCCTAGCACCGAAACCTCTAATGCTCCAGAATAAGGCCTTCATCTGTAGGATAAGTTTTTAATTCTAAGACTCGACCTTCTCGGAGCCAAGCAGGGTTTAGCACGCCTCCCAGTCCCACACTTAGAAACCACCGGGGGAGCCTGACACCTGTCATCTCCCTCCTCATCCCCACCGGCCACAACCAGTGGGGCAATCGATCTCACCCCAGCCTCCTTAGCCTTCGCAATATCAGCCTGAGCTATTTCATTAGCCCTAATAATACCAAGTACAGAAGAAGGAGATCCCAAACTAGAGTCTAGACAAATACTCACATCATCTAAAATTTTAAGCAAGTGATCATCAGATTGCGATGGTAGTACTAAACGAACAGGTGAGATAACCTCGGGAAGGGAGGGGAAGGGGACTGGGAGCGAACCTGAAGGAGGCAGATCCCGAGCCGCGGCACGCCGAGCGGCCTGATCGGCCACCCGCTCACCACTGTTGGAGACGCGGCCGCTCTTGCGAGCTGTGGAGGCAGGCGAACGCACAGGCACAGGGCGAGCACGGCAGGGGGAAGCCGCAACAGAAGACGGCCCCAAGGCCGCGCCCAGGTCAGCGTCAAGCCTGCGACAAAACCCAGCCACAGACTGCCTAGATTCTCCAGAAGCCCGGCTCTTTGCAGAATACTTCTTGACTGGCGACTTCTTACTATTATTTACTTAATTGAATTGAATTACCACTTGACAAAGTAAGTACGAAATGAGATCTTTTCCTTTGATTAGATATGGTTTTTTAATGAGAGGGGGGAAATAAACCAGTGGGATGCGATGGCGAGGCGATTAAAAATCAAAGAAATAAAACCTTGGAGGCGAAGGCAAGTCCTCTAAAACCATTGCCGATATTAATAGTTGCGTGAGAAATCAAACCAAACCAAAAACATATCAACCTACCATCACGACCATAACTCCCCTTTAAAATAGGTAAATATAAATACAGTTTTATTAAAGCACATCTAGATGTTGCAGAAGAGCTAGACGAGATGACAGTTTGTATCGGAGATTACAGTTTGTGAATAAACTGTCATCCTCGACCAACTAAAACTGTCATCAAAACGTTCGTAATGCCACCTGTCCCCGTGAACGTCAGCCAGAGGATCCTATTTCCAAATCAATACTGAAGGAGTGCGACGAGCATATGAGGCTACACGGAAGTACGCATACTGCCAGTAAGAAATATGCAACGTCTCACTAAAGGCCAAATGTTGCAGAAGAGCTAAATTACGAATTCGACACGCACGTCTGCACCGTACAAATCTTGCGAAAGAGGCAAAGGACAAGCATCACACCATGGAATCCCAGAGAAGCCACCGCATCTCTTTTGATTTCCTTCTTCCTTTTTTCTGAGAAAGAGTGAGCCCAGCACGACTCGCGCATCTTGCGCCCCCATCTTTTCTGACGAAAAGAGGTCACATCATCGGAGGTTGATCACTTATTAATGGCCGGATTTGGCGCTCCTCGAGCTTCTTTCATCTTCCACATGCTTCAAGAAGGCGTAAATTGCCACGTCGGAAGATCCACCTTCCTTGACGGCGTCTGCAGCCATCCCTTTCGCCATGGCCGCCCTCTCTCGAAGCTTTTGCCCTTCCTCCGACTCCATTACCAGCCTCACCTTGGCTTGCACCTCCTCGGCCTTGACGGACGACTCCTCGTAGCCCTCCACCGCCACCCCAATCTTCATCTCCTCCACCAGGTGTATCTTGTTCAGCCTCTGCTCCGCGTACAGCGGCCAGCAGATCATCGGCACGCCGGACATGACCGCCTCCAGCGCCGAGTTCCACCCGCAGTGCGTCACGAACGCTCCCACGGCCTCGTGCCGCAGCACCTCCGCCTGTGGCGCCCAGTTCTTCAGAACCAAGCCCCTGTCTCCGGTTCTCTCCAAGAAACCATCAGGAAGCAACGCCTCCAAGTCCGGTTCGCCGGACTTGCTCTGCTCCTCGCGTGGGCTACGCACGGCCCACAGGAACCGGTGCCCGGAGTTCTCTAGCCCGCCTGCCATCTCTCTCAGCTGAGCCGCCGAGAAAACCCCCGCGCTACCGAAGCAGAGGAACACCACGCTCTGCTTTGGCTGCTTGTCCAGCCACTCGAGGCAAGCGTGCCTCTCGCCACTTTGACCGCTCGCGCCGCCGTCGACCAATGGCCCGATGCAGTATATTTGCGGCGTGGAGCGGCCGCCGGACACGCAGAGGCCATCCCGGAGAGCTTTGACGGCTCTCGACTCCAGCCACTCGAAGCTGTTCACCAGAATGCCTCTCGCTTCCGGCATCCGCGCGAGCTGCTGCACTCTTCTCTTGCACAGGTCGCTCTCCCGGTCTGACATGGTGTCCGGCATGTCCAGAGCGCGAACCGGCGGCACGCCGGAGAAGGGCAGCGCCGCGTCTCCCATATCCTTGAACGAGAAAGGCGCCGCGCGGAAGACATCAGGAACCTGGAGGTAGATTGCGAGGTCGGCGGCGGCGGACGCGTAGAACATGTAGGCGGGGACGGCGAGCTCAGCGGCGACGTCGAGGGCGTCGACGCAAAACATGTCGAGGACGATGGCGTCGACGGCAGGGAGCGAGCGGAGGAACTCCCGGAGCACAGGGCTTGCGAGGCGGAGCTCGTCGAGCATACGCAAGGCTGTGTTGGAGTGCTGCTCATTGGTGCTCGCAGGCTGGATGGGCAGGAGGTGGACTGCTATGGAGGGGGAAGCGCTGGCGAGGCGGGTGACCGCGGCTTCCAGCACGGGGTCCTTCCCCGGCGGGTCGACGACGGCGATGGTGACGGCCACGCCGCGGCGGAGGAAGGCCTTGGCCAGCTGCACCATGGGGTTCAAATGGCCGACGCCTAGTGAGGGGTAGAGGACCACCGTCTTCTCCGCCATGGCCGCTCACAAGATTTGCAGAGAATAAATGGAAAACTGGCGAACTCAAGTGTGGTTTGGAAGAGTGAGTGGTGGTGAACCGGCGATCGTCGGCCGTCATATAGCAGCCGCACACTAAAGAAAGTTTGCAAGAGTGAGTGGTGGTGAACGAGAGTATCATCATGGGCCATCATAATTCAGCCACACACTGTCAATCAGACGACCGGGGGCTCATCATGTGTACAATCAGCCCATGCCCTTTTGAGAAAGGACGTGACGGGGAGGCTAAGGCCAACTCCAGCGTGACCCATTTCAACCCCCAAATCATCCGTTTGTATTCGTTTGGGATAAGGCCAACTTCACCGACCTCAAACGGGCGTCTGTTTTGTCCGGATTCTGTCCGTTTGGGTAGCGATTTGGGTTGTGTCCGGGCGTGTCCTGGGATGCGGTAGCCGTGCGCCCAGCGCGCGGACGCACCCTTTGCTCTATCCTGTCCGTCAGGGCCAAAAATGCCCAAATTTTCATCAAAACTAGTTTCCAACCCAAATATTTGTCTGAAATTAAAATAGTTTTACAATCCAATTAAAATTGTCTTTAATAAAATATTTTTACAACCAAATCGAAATTGTCTTGACTAAACATAAAATGGACCAATACATCTATTGGTTGCCAATGTGATCCCACACGTGCTCAACCAAGTCATTTTGAAGATTCAAATGAGTGTGTCAATCACGCATCTCACGGTGGAATTGAGCAAACTGTTCAAATGTGGCCGGATCTTGGTGCAGGGGCTCAATATTTTCACCTTAATAGTTAAATCCTTTGTCGAAGATACTCTCATCACGCTCGTCCTCGACGATCATGTTGTGCATGATCACACAAGCAGTCATCACCTCCCAAAGCTTCCTTTCATCCCATGACAGTGCAGGGTTTCGAACGATACCCCACCGGGATTGAAGCACACCAAAAGCACGTTCCACATCCTTTCTAACACTCTTGCATTTGGGCAAATCTCTTTCTCTTCTCACCTTGGGGTTTCGAAATTGTCTTCACAAAAGTTGACCACTGAGGATATATACCATATGCTAGATAGTATCTCTTGTTGTAATGGTGGTCGTTGATCTCAAAGTTGATAGGTGGGGAGTGGCCTTCTGCAAGCCTCGCGAAGACTGGAGAACGCTGCAGCACATTGATATCATTGTGAGAACCTGCCATGCCGAAGAAAGAATGCCATATCCAAAGATCCTGTGATGCCACCACTTCTAATATGACAGTGCACGCCTTGACATGCCCTTTGTACTGGCCCTGCCAAGCAAATGGGCAGTTCTTCCACTCCCAGTGCATACAATCTATGCTGCCAAGCATGCCTGGAAAGTCTCTAGCTGCGTTGGTCGCCAACAATCTCTCTGCATCAGCGGCAGTTGGGTGCCTCAAGTGCTCTGGGCCAAACACCTCGATCACAGCCTGGCAAAACTTGTACATTGACATCAGACATGTTGTCTCATTCATACGCACATACTCATCCACCAGATCGCCTGGAATTCCATATGCAAGCATGCGGATGGCAGCGGTGCATTTCTGGTAAGAGGAGAATCCAAGCTTGCCAAGGGCATCCGTCTTGCACTCGAAGTATGGGTCATGAGCAACCACTCCCTCTCGGATACGATTGAACACATGCCTAGCCATTCAAAAACGGCGACGGAATTTATCCGGCTTGAAGAGAGGGGTGTTGGCAAAGTAATCAGCATAGAGCAGGGCGTGGCCTCTCTCCCTGTTGCGGTTCAGGTTAGGAGCACGGCCAGGGAGTGACCCCTTGTACCGAGGAAGCTGCCGTTGAATGTGGTCGTGAACGACCAGTGCAGCCACCACAATATCTTCATCATCCGACAACGAATCGTCCTATGAACAAAGAAAGTGATGGAAGAAAAACTCGTCTCCACTGTCCATACCTTTGCGGGCAAAATGCCGAACACCTTGCGGGCGTGGTGGAGAAGAGGCCGCGATGATCACCTCGACGCAGCAGGGGTGGTTACCGACCGGCTACTGGCCGTTGTGGAGCTCTCGTCGGGAGCTGTCGAGGACGCCATGCTGCATCGCCGGCGGTCTTGTACCCTCTGCGGCCGGCAAAGACGTCGACGACCAAACCTACGATCGACGGCCAAAACTACGGCCACAGCACGAGCGTGGTGGCGACCATGTCGAGAAGTGGTTTGGTAGGGACGGCCAGAGGCTGCGCGGTGAGGAGGCGGCCAGAGAATAGCGGCGGCGCTGGCGGCGGGGCGGGGCGAGAGAGAGAGGGTGGAAGCGTTGGGAGCGAAGGGACTGCTAGTGTCCCCGACAGGCGGGCCACGGGGGGGACAAGGGTGTGCGTCCAAGCCATCCGCGCGTGTCCGTTTCACCCCAAACCGAGTGCAAGTTTGGGTCGGGGATGGGTCGAAAACGGACGGAATCTGGACATTTGTCCGTTTGAGGCCGTGCGCTGGACTGCGCTATTCGTCCGTTTTACCCCAAATGGATGGGGGCGGATAGGATAGGGTCGCGCGGTGGAGTTGGCCTAAAACAGACAAACCGAACGACCCAACGCATGAGAGCATACGAACGTTCCGTCCGGTCTGTGTCCTTTTTTGCCCTATTTCCAGACTAAAGTTGCTCTCGGTTTGGGGCCAAAGCGGACAGAAAGCGGACGTCTCTGCGTTCTCGTCGTTCGTCTGTGTCCGCTCGACCCCACCTGTCACTCTCTCCTTTTCTGTACCTGGCCCATCATACAGACAAAATCCGGACAAAATGGGTATAGATTTAGGGTAGCAGCGTTGGGCGCAGCGAGTTTGTACGACCTCTGTCCGACGTTTGTTCTCTCTATTTCTACCCCATACGGACAAAATCTGGACAAAATGGATATAGATTTAGGGTCGTGCAGTGGAGTTGGCCTAACCAAAGGACAAAGGTGATGCCGGCCATACCCATCAATAAGGCCAACTCCACCGCAAGACCCTATCCAGACGTCCGTTTTGTCCGGATTTTGTTCGGATGAGTAGAAAACGGACACGCGCGTCCGCATGCGGTCGCCCCGTTGTTGATGCGCCCAGCGCGGTCGACCCATCCCAAATATGCATTGGAATTGTCCGGTTTAGACATTTCATCAAACACTACATGGACGGCCGACACCGACGTCGACGACGAGCACATGCGTTGGCCGGATTCACCGTACTTGTCGTGTCGTGCCCTGCCTGTGCCCCGCCAGGTCGTCACCTGCCTCCCCGCAGCCCACGCGCTCGCCGCCCGTGCCCTGCCGGTGCCACGCTGGCCCACGCACTGTGCAGCGGCTGACTAGCTAGCTAGCAAGTAGCAAGCAAGCCCCCGTGCAAACTAGCTAGCAAGCTTCCTATTGCGCTCGCATGCGCTTCGCCACCGCGTGCCCGCGCAAGCCACGTCCGCCCAGCCGTGCAGCGCCCGCGCCATGCAGCTCGCCCGCACACGCCCCTGCTCTTCCGCACACACGCGCTGTCTCCGCCCACCCTAGATGAAGGAGTCCGGGGCGTACCTGTCATCGTAGTACAGGTCGTCGGGGAGGAGGCGGCGGCGGCGATCGATCTCTTGACGACGCGCACGGCCGCTCGTCGGGACCGGCGGGATCGGCACATGATCGGCGGACAGGTGCCAGTTGTTAAGGAGGTGGACGTCGCTCCAGGGGAGCGGGGTCCTCGTCTCCCAATAACGGCGGCACACCGAAGCGCGGATGTAGTGCCGGCCGCGCTCGCCGACGGACGTGGGGGCGATGGAGAAAGCGGGCGGCACGGGGGCCCGGCGTGGTGGTGATGCGGCCTCCTTCTTCACGGAGCTGGCGCGGCGCCTCGACGAGGAGCCGGCCTCGCGATCGTGCTTCCCCTTGCTGTTCCAGAAGCCCATGGCTTCGAGGTGGCCGGCCGGCGAGCTCGACAAGGGAGGGCTAGGGTTTAGCGTGGTCGGGTTTCAAGGAGGCCGCAGGATAGAGTGGGGCAATGTGGACGACGACCGGTCTACGGGTTCCCCATTTAAGAAGGACGACGACCTTTCACTGGGCCGATGACAGGTGGGGTCGGCCACCCATGCGCATTGATGTTGGCGGGTGGGAGGTAGGTGGCCGCCCTGCCACGCGGCCAGACGCGGACGAGCTGCGCATCCGTTTGGTGTTCGCGGCGACCCAAACCAGGCGAAAAGATACGTTTGAAATGGATCGGCCCAGACACAAAAGGGATCAGATGAATCCAGGCCATCGCGCGCTGGGCCGTCTCTTTTATCTGTTTTATCTCAAACGGATGAGGTTGGATAGGATGAAGTCGTGCGATGGAGTTGGCCTGACTCGTCAAGAGGACATTTGCGGCGAGCCAGCGACCCGACGAGCATTCACATGCCTCTTGAGGCTCTGCACAGAACGAGAAAAGAAAAACTCTTCCAATTTGTTCTAAAAACAAGACGAATAAAGGAAATGCAAAGTTGTTGGTTAAGTGACATAAACTGCAGACGATAGATTCGGCACTGCACTATCATGGTTGAGGCCAACTCCACCGCGTAACCCCATTTTGTTTGGTCCCGTCCATTTGAGATAAAACGGACAAACGAGACGGCCTAGCGTGCGACGGCCGGATCCATCTGATCCGTTTGTGTCCGGGCCGACTCATTTCGAGCGCATCTTTACGCCGGCTTTGGGTCGTCGCGGACACCGAACGGACGCGCCGCTCGCCCGCGTCTGGCCGCGTGACAGGGCGGCCACCTACCTCCCACCCGTCAACATCAATGCGCACGGATGGCCGACCCCACCTGTCATCGCCCCAGTGAAAGATCGCCGTTCTTTTTAAATGGGGAACTCGTGGACCGGTCGTTGTCCACACTGCCCACTCCATCTCGCGGCCTTCTCGAAACCCGACCACGCTAAACCCTAGCCCTCCCTTGTCGAGCTCGCCGGCCGGCCACCTCGAAGCCATGGGCTTGATCTGGAACCGCAAGGGGAAGCACGGGCGCGAGGCCGGCTCCTCGTCGGGGCACCGTGCCGGCTCCGTGAAGAAGGAGGCCACATCACCACCATGCCGGGCCCTCGCGCCGCCCGCTTTCTCCATCGCTCCCACGTCCGCCGGCGAGCGCGACCGACACTACATCTGTGCGTCGGTGTGCCACCGTTATTGGGAGACGGGGACGCCGCTCCCCTGGAGCGACGTCCACCTCCCCAACGGATGGCACCTCAACGCCGACCGTGTGCCGATCCTGCCAGTCTTGGCGAGCGGCCGTGCACGCCGTCAAGAGATCGAGCGCCGCCGCCGCCTCTTCCCCGACGACTTGTACTACGACGACAGGTACGCCCCAGACTCCTCCCTCCGGGATACCTGGCTTAGGGACGAGCACGACGTGCGGCGTGCTTCCTTCTTCGCCGGCACGACGTCTAGGCCGCGGCGACCACGTCGGGAGCGCGCAGCGCCTACTCCCCAGGAGTGCGGGCGTAGGCTGGTGCGCGGCCTCATGCCCACGCCCTCGCCGTCGCCTTCGCCATCTCCACCACCACCTCCTCGCATGACAGCGGAGGAGGAGGGCCGTCTCATGGCGCGTGTCATGGAGGACTCCATGTACACGCACGATGAGCGGCAATGGGAGGGCCTGGAGGAGATGATGGCCCGCTCCGCCGCCGGCGAGGTAGCCATCCACGAGGAGGAGGCGATGGAGGAGGAGCCGGTGGCCGCGTTCTACCCGGGTCTGCTGGGCCAGGGGTGGGGCTGGTCCTGCACTGCACCGGAGATGGCCGCCGCCGTGGGCGTGAACTGGTGCGCCACTCCGCCACGGTCACCGGAGCAGGAGGCGTCGCCACGGGAGGAGGTCGTGCAGGCACCTCCTGCCGTCCAGCCCACCCCCGTCTACCACCCACCGCCGGCTCATCTCTGGACGCCGCCGGCCTACGTGGACCTCGTCAGCGACGACGAAGACGCCGGCGGCCACTGAAGACAGCGACGGCGACGTCAACGACGGGCACGGGCAGGAGCGCGCTGGTGGCGGCCGTTTTTTTATTTTCTTTTTTCTGTTTAATTATGTCAAGTTGGACGTGAAACTGGGCCGTTTTGTGGTCGTGGCGACCCTAACTAAGTTTTATGTTTATTAAACTGCGCTAAATTAATTTTTTTAGTCATTTTATTTACATTTTTATATTTTTTTTAAATCATGTCCAATGCAGACGTGATTTGGGGTGCGGCCGCATGGTGGACGCACGTACGACCCAACGGACAAGACCGGATACGAACGAACCCATCGGCGCCCCAAAAGGACAAAATCCGGCGAAACCGGACGTCCGTTTGAGCTCGCGCGGTGGAGATGGCCTGAGCTGTCGTCGCCTCATTGGCTGACATTAGAGCAGACCGACTATGAATAGTAGTGGTGGCGACGCGTCCGTGAAACGGAATCCAATAGGCTCCTATCATGTCATGCGGGAAGGCCATCAAAATTCAGTCCCAGATTAGCTGGCGCTACATGCATGGAGTCACGCTCTACACGGTTGTTGCACGAGAGCTGATCCTCACTTTCCATATCCCTCTCTTTCTTTTGCGAGTCCGGGAATATTATTTGCATGCGCTAATTCTTTTCATATCCCTCTCTTTCTTTTCGTCTCTCCAATTCTTTTCTGTTAAAGGAAATATGAGAGAGAGAGAAGAGAGATAGCCCAGGCCGGCCCAACCTCCAGCGCAGGCCCATTTGCCCCTCCAAGGCCCAACCATCCCACCTAATCCTAACCCTAGGCCGATCCCAACTCCCTCGTTCTCTCCCTCTTTCTCTCGGCGCCAGGGAGCCTGATCCCGCTCGTCCCCATCTCCCTCTCGACCCCTTCGTCCCGATCCCACACAACCGCCACTTCCGAAGCTCCTCCTCCTCTCGCGTCCCCGCAGCGGCGCTGCTTCCCTAGAGGCCGCCCTCCCCAGCAAACTCCTCTGTCTCCCCTCCGTCGCCTCCCCGCCATGGTGCGGCGCCTCCGCCCTGATGCTTCGTCCATGTCCTCCGGCGGACCTCTCCTGCACCTCCACGTCGCCGGAGTTCTTAGCCTCCCCCTCGCTCGCGTCCACAGCCGCGAGGCAGTGCCCCCTCGCGCGCCCATGGTCCTCCCTTCTTCGTCGTGAGCGGCAACAGGGGCGTCACCCAGCCCTCGTGCCGGCGACCCTGCGGCGGCGTTGACCATCAGCTCTGGGCGCTGAGCTCCCTGCTGCGCGCGTCCCGTCTCCGACCGGCGAGTCCAGGTCGCCGAGCTCTTCGTCTTGCTGCTGCTCCGCCATCGACCTCCAGTTGCTGCAGGTGCCGTCCCGAAGCTCTCTGCATCGAACAGGTACAGGAGCGTAGCGAGGACGCCCGCTTTGACCGCGCCTAGGGTTGCATCCTCGCCCTCGCTGTTCGCACGTGGGCCACGCGGCCTGCTGTCAGCCTCGCCAAGACCGAGCGATGCCAGCTCCTGTTGACCTCCTCAAGATCACGACCGCAACCGAGACCATGTTCTGCTATGTTTTGGACACGCCAAGACCCGAGGCCTTTTTTTTGCTGCTTCGCTTTGGAGGCGCCAAGATCCTCTCCGACAGGTGTACGACTACATGGTGACTCGTGTGTACCACTACCGTCGCCCCGAAAATATGGGAGTCACCAAGTACCCCTTCGTTTTGTCTAAGACTGTCAAGCCCCTCGATGACAAGTGCACGACTTTGCGGATTGTGCCAAGTACCACGATGTCGAGACCCCTTAAGTTCGACTACACGAAAACGCCAAGTACCCCTACGCGCGAAGATGCCAAGACCGTTTCGGGATTCACCAAGTACCGCTATCGATGTCTCGAACGCCTTCGAAACATATACCACTACTGCCGCTCGAACATCTACGGAACGTGTACCACAACCATCGCCGAAGAACCGTGAACGTCTACCGATGACCCTCAAGTTCGTCCATGATTGCTATGTACCACTACCATCGACGCGAACCACTACTTCCACTACGGCATGAGTACAACTACTACCACTACGAACGTGGCGAGAACATCTACTTCCTCTACTTTGCACCGAACCGATACGCTTCAAAACACATGCTTCGAAGGTATAACCCCAAGACGACCGTCCGAGAACATTTGCATGTGTTGTATGAGTTGCACCCCATGTTTGCACCGTGCCCGAGTTGTCACTTGCTCGGTCCTCCTCTTCTGCCGCTAATTCGTGGGGAACCCGGTAACCAGGATCACCCCACCATCTTGCACGACACGCTCCCACACACTTCCCCTTTACATCGGTATCTCAATCGAGTTATCGGAAACCGATATGTTGCCGTGGCATCACTTTCGGATTCGTTGTCGTGGCACCCCTTTCGTTTCCGTCACGATGACAAATGCCTCATATCTTATCATGTCAACATTTTCATAAATATTGCATAAACTTGAACATGTCATCCGCATCATGTTAACAACTTTAGGATGTTTAAAATTCGTGTTGCATTAAATTGCTAATGTATATGGGGATTTACTAGATTCGTTGTTTGTTGCATCCGGCCCCATTTAAATTGTTTAGATAGTATAGTTTTGTTATGCTTCACCATCTTGCCATGTTTAACTACATTTAATATTGCTGGGTTCATAACCGAGAGAGAACTAAATAATTGATGTGGTGTTCCTCAATATGCAACTCATTGCATATTGAGCTCCACTTAATTTGTAGGATTGCTTGTGCACTTTGACATGCCATGCTTCATTAAACTGGACATGCATCATACTTGGTTGTGCATCATGCCATGTTATGCTTGGTTGTTTACTATGTTGTTTGCTTCTTTCCGGTGTTGCTTCTTCAGACTAGTTCCGAGAACGTCGTGTTGTGAGGATTCATTCGACTACGTCTGTTTGTCTTCTTCATGGACTCGTTCTTCTTCCTTGCGGGATTTCAGGCAAGATGACCATACCCTCGAAATCACTTCTATCTTTGCTTGCTAGTTGCTCACTCTTTTGCTATGCCTATGCTGCGATACCTACCACTTGCTTATCATGCCTCCCATATTGTTGAGCCAAGCCTTTAACCCACCTTGTCCTAGCAAACCATTGTTTAGCTAAGTTGCCGCTTTGCTCAGCCCCTCTTATAGCATTGTTAGTTGCAGGTGAAGATTGGAGTTTGTTCCTTGTTGGTACATGGATATTATTGTTGGGATATCACAATATCTCTTATTTAATTAATGCATCTATATTCTTGGTAAAGGGTGGAAGGCTCGGCCTTATGCCAGGCGATTTGTTCCACTCTTGCCACCCTAGTTTCCGTCATATCGGTGTTATGTTCCCGGATTTTGTGTTCCTTACACGGTTGGGTTATAATGGGAACCCCTTGACAGTTCGCTTTGAATAAAACTCCTCCAGCAAGGCCCAACCTTGGTTTTACCATTCGCCACCTAGCCTTTTTCCCTTGGGAGTCGCGCATCCCGAGGGTCATCTTTATTTTAAACCCCCGGGCTAGTGCTTGTCTAAGTGTTGGTCCAACCCAGAGCACCATGCGGGGCCGTCCCTGGGCAACTTGGGTTACGTTGGCTCCCGTACGCTTAGCTTATCCGATGTGCCCTGAGAACGAGATATGTGCAGCTCCTATCGGGATTTGTCGGCACAGCGGGTGGTCTTGCTGGACTTGTTTTACCATTGTCGAGGATGTCTTATAACCGGGATGACGAGTCTGATCGGATTGTCTTGGGAGAAGGAATATCCTTCATTGACCGTGAGAGCTTGTGATGGGCTAAGTTGGGACACCCCTGCAGGATTTTGAACTTTCGAAAGCCGTGCCCGCGGTCATGGGCAGATGGGAATTTGTTAATGTCCGGTTGTAGAAAACCTGAAGTTTATCATAATTAAAATACATCAACCGCGTGTGTTGCCGTGATGGTCTCTTTCCAGCGGAGTCCGGGAAGTGAACACGGTGTTGGAGTTATGCTTGATCGTAGGTTGTTCTAGGATCACTTTTTGATCATAGATTCTCGACCGTGCTTTTGCCTTCTCTTCTCGCTCTCATTTGCGTATGTTAGCCACCATATATGCTAGTCGCTTGCTGCAGCTCCACCTCATACCTTTTACCTTACCTATAAGCCTAAATAGTCTTGATCGCGAGGGTGTGAGATTGCTGAGTCCCCGTGACTCACAGATACTTCCAAAACTAGCTTGCTGGTGCCGATGATACCGTACAGGTGATGCAACCAAGCTCAAGGAGGAGCTCGTTGAAGATCATGTTCGTTGTCTTGTTCCGTTTCCAGCTGATCAGTAGTGGAGCCCAGTTGGGACGATCGGGGATCTGTGTAGCATTTGGGGTAGTCTTCTTTTATTTTGGTTCCGTAGTCAGACCTTGAGTGTATCTGGATGTTGTAATGCTTTATTCATGTAATTGTGTGAAGTGGCGATTATAAGCCAACTATGTATCTCTTTCCCCTTATGTATTACATGGGTTGTTGTGAAGATTACCTCACTTGTGACATTGCTTTCAATGCGGTTATGCCTCTAAGTCGTGCTTCGACACGTGGGAGATATAGCCGCATCGAGGGCGTTACAAGTTGGTAATCAGAGCATTCCTCGACTTTAGGAGCCCCCTGCTTGATCGAATCGCTGGTGTTGTTGAGTCTAGAAAAATGTTTTGAGTCATTTAGGATTATATATATCGGAGAGTAGGATTCTTTTTACTCCTTAGTCCCTTCGTCGCTCTGGTAGTTTTGACTCTTCTCCTCTCAAATTTCACTATTTTTTTTAGGATTACACGGGTATCTTGGAATCGTTTCGATGGTTTTGTGATGAGAACATTGTTCTTGGTGCCTCCTGACATTTAGGGGTTGTGGCAATGTCCCGGGGAGTTGAGCTCCGAGGTGTTGTCGTCACAATTTTATCGTTGCAATTCTGGAATACCTGAGCTCACCGACATCGAAAATATCTTTTATGCAGTTGTTGGTGAGATAACCTCGACGCCACCCAGTACTGGGGCGGGAGTTCGGGAGTATTGCCATAACTCGTATAACGGATGCTTTTTGAAGGTTGAGGTAAACGATTTCCGAAGATTTCTTGGTTACGTGTTGAAGGATGGATACAGCTGGATGTAGGATTTGCTAGTTTTGGGTGAGATATTATGCTTCCCTTGTATCCCCAACACCCGATTGCATAACCGGAAAGTTTCGAGAGTTTATAAGTGGGAATTCAAGTAGCT
Organism: Triticum aestivum; assembly: GCF_018294505.1. Classification (NCBI taxonomy): domain Eukaryota; kingdom Viridiplantae; phylum Streptophyta; class Magnoliopsida; order Poales; family Poaceae; genus Triticum; species Triticum aestivum. Next base: position 520,365,752 of record NC_057800.1, read on the forward strand.
CTTATGATATCTTTTCGACAGATGTATGATATGAAATTAGGGTTCGACGTCTAGTGGTCCGCCTATCCACGGTTGGTTTATAGTGGTCTCGCTGTGTCTTAAAGAGTCCTTGGCTATGCCGACTCAGGGACGCTTCGTATGTCATGTGCACTGCCTTGTACATGATGGTGCTGTACGATCGAGCCCGTGTAGGCCCCACCACGAAAACTTCGGACGAAATCTCTATCATATGTTTGTTCCAGCTTATTTCGCAAGCCAATCCTTTGTTTTGTTTTGAGTTGTGGTATTCGAGTTGCTTCAATGTCAAGTGTTGATTCCATACCTTCCCTAGGCGGTGTTCTCATATTCCTATGTGAATACTAATCCTTCTCGTTTATTGAGATTGTCATGTCAATTCTTTTCACCGGTGTGTTTCTCTTCAAGTGGATTCGATCATTTCAACATCCGCAAGATCAAGTATCAGTTCTTCTCAACGGTGTTTGTTTCATCCGTCTCCAAGTTGCCTTTGTTTTTTCCCACCCACTCACCCCTTTTCTTCAAGGACTAAGATTTCTTAATCAAGTATCAATTTTATTGATGGTAAGCCTCTCCATTCTTTTCCGTCAATGTTCTTACCCGGTGGTTCTCATGAAGATACTCCACAAGTTTATTATTCTTCCTGCTCTTTTCTTCTCTGGTGGATTTAAGTCAAGCTTTGTTGATCATATCCTTTTATTTCTTTCTTTATCGTTTCAAATATCTTCTCTTGCCGATGCACCACTTATCATTCACCTCTCGCTATTCATTTGTTCCGGAGTGCTGAAGATGTATCAGAAGGTTCTCGTTTCCATTATCAATCCGTTCAAGATATTTCGATGATGTTATCTCATTCTAGCCATTTAATTCAACCGGTGCAATCTCTCTTTGAAATCGTTCTACTGTGTATCTTTTCAGTGGGCCCTAACCCACAGGTCTTTTCCCAGGATCTTACCTGACTCTTCTAATCTTCCCGGAGTTATTCTCAAATTCTTTCAAAGTTTGACGTAAGAATGATTCTTCATCAGTCAAATGCCTTCTCCAAGATCTTTCACACTATTTTCATTGTTGGCTCAACCTCTTCGCTTTTGATTCTTCCGGAGTATCTCAACTATTCATGGTGGTGTTTCTCGTCGTCATTCTCGGATTTTGAAGGTCGAAGAAGAGTTTTTCCTCCATATCTTATCCGTTCTCTCAGAGATTCGTGGTTCTAGTTTGAGGCCATCCTCTCATAATTGTTTTGATTGTGGGAATTGTTTTCATCCATCCGGAGCAATTCAGGAGTCTTTTCAGTTTGTTTCACCCAAAGGCCATTATCTCAGATTTATTCATTCTCAGCTTTCAGCTTTCATTCTCGAAATCTTACCGGTGCATCGATCAAATATCCTCTAATCAGCTCGTGTTCTCTTCGTTCTCTGGTATCTAAATTCTATTAAGTATTTCCATTCGTTTTCTAATTTTTCCCGGTGTCTCTTTATCTTTTGTTCAATCATTCTCAATTCTTACGGTGGTTTGTTCAAGATCTCTCTTCCTTGGTTATCATATCAATTCTTTCGTTCTTTCAAATTCTACCGGTGGTTCGTTGAAGGTTTTCCCAAGTTTGCGCTATATCTACCTTAGTCCTTTTCAACGAGAATAAGTAGTATGTCAAATCCGTTGTTTGTCATCAATCTAAATTGGTGAAGGATACGCATAACATAATTCTTATTCTTGTTTCATCCAAGTGATCTGATTTCCTGCTTTCCGGCGTGGTTCATCATATCACATTCTCGGTTTGAGATGCTTTATCTTTCTTTCCCGGAGTTCCAAGCTCTCGCAATTATATCACCACGGAGATTCATCGAAATCGTTACAAGGATTCACCTTGTGTTTTCAACTTCTCTTTCCTTTCGTTTGATCAATCATTTTGTTACCGGAGTTCTTCATGGAGGGTCTACATGATGGTTCTTCAAGGATTTAATTCCTTCTCGAAGGGTTCATCAACATTATTTTTAGAGGAGCTCAAGCATTCTTCATCTTGCAATCCGGAGTGAAATTCTTTCTACCGTATCATTGGAGGTGTTATTACGTCATTCTTGATAGTTTGAGTTCATGTTTCATGATTCACATGTCGTTAAGAATGAGAAATTTTAAATCCATCAACCTCTTCGTTGGAGTTATCTTGGGTTATATTTCACCTAAAGCTTTCCCTAAGGATTTTGCTATTTATGGTGGTTAGAAATGATCCAAGTTCTTCTTTTATCCTTCCGTTGAATAAGTTTCTCGTCTCCTTATTCTTATCAATACAATCTTTTTCCGTGAGTGGCAGGTAGTCACCTCATTATTTGAGATGTATTCCATAAGACCATATCAAGCTTATTCTTTTCATTGTTGGTTTTCCAACAACTCCGTTCTAGTATTTGTTGTAAGTGTGCTCTCTCAAGATCGTGTTCCCCGTCGTTCATTCCATTCCATTCATACTTTTGTTCCGGAGGCATTGTGATGTTGCTCTCTTCAACCCATCTTCTTGTTTTTGTCAGGATCGTGTTCTTTTCTTGGTTATCCATTTAACCGAAGTGTTGTGTCCTCTGCTCAAGTTCTTTTATCTTATCAAGTCTTGCATCTCGTTTCTACCGGAGTGCTTGGATGTACTTCTTGTCCATTGCAACCCTTTTTCTCATGTCTTCCAACCTACAGGGTTCTCGTGATGTTCCTTGTCCCTCTTTTCTAATAGAGTGCTTTCAACTTTGTTCATCTTCGTTGTTTTTTTGTTCTTTCATTTTGCTCAACCTCGCAAGGTTCTTTGGTTTCACTCGTTTGTCAAAGAAGCAACTTAGTGTTACCTCTTCTCTTTCTCTTCCGTTTTCCCTCCGGTGCCATCCTAGATCTCGGGACGAGATCCTCTCGTAGTGGTGGAGTGTTGTGACACCCCGAGACCGATGTGCCAGGTGTCATCCAGTTATTCGCTATTGTTGCCTCATCATTTGCTTGCGTGTCATGCATTTCATATCTTTGCATCATGTCCATTGCATCATGTCATAAATTTTTTGCATCTAAACTAAATAATTTGTGTGGATCTTCGATCCATTTAAATCGAGGGAAGAGTGACTTCTCTTTATAACTTTATCCTCCTAATATTTAGGGAGCTATTATAAATATTCCATTAATTTGGAATCATCGTAACACACGTGCAAAATAATTCCCATGTCTATTCCTCTTCGATTTTGACCTTCAAACCTTGCCAATATCTCTCATCTCTTTTCTCGAGGCTCCTCCAAAAACCTCAACATTTTTGGACACCTCTAATTCCTAGCCCTTATTCAACCCATTTGAATTAAATTCAAATGATTTTGAATTAACTCCATGCGATCATACCTCTCCTATTTTTCTTGGAACCAGCGCATTTTTGCGAGTCCGGGAATATTATTTGCGTGCGCTAATTCTTTCCATATCCCTCTCTTTCTTTTCGTCTCTCCAATTCTTTTCTGTTAAAGGAAATATGAGAGAGAGAGAGAGAAGAGAGAGATAGCCCAGGCCGGCCCAACCTCCAGCGCAGGCCCATTTGCCCCTCCAAGGCCCAGCCATCCCACCTAATCCTAACCCTAGGCCGATCCCAACTCCCTCGTTCTCTCCCTCTTTCTCTCCTCTCGCGCCACCAGGGAGCCCGATCCCGCTCGTCCCCATCTCCCTCTCGACCCCTTCGTCCCGATCCCATGCAACCGCCACTGCCGAAGCTCCTCCTCCCCTCGCGTCCTCGCAGCGGCGCTGCTTCCCTGGAGGCCGCCCTCCCCAGCAAACTCCTCTATCTCCCCTCCGTCGCCTCCCCGCCATGGTGCGGAGCCTCCGCCCTGATGCTTCGTCCATGTCCTCCGCCGGACCTCTCCTGCACCTCCGCGTCGCCGGAGTTCTCGGCCTTCCCCCTCGCTCGCGTCCACAACCGCGAGGCAGTGCCCCCTCGCGCGCCCATGGTCCTCCCTTCTTCGTCGTGAGCAGCAGCAGGGGCGTCGCCGAGCGCTCGTACCCGCGACCCTGCGGCGGCGTTGACCATCAGCTCCGGCCGCTGAGCTCCCTGCTGCGCGCGTCCCGTCTCCGACCAGTGAGTCCAGGCCGCCGAGCTCTTCGTCTTGCTGCTGCTCCGCCATCGACCTCCAGTTGCTGCAGGCGCCGTCTCGAAGCTCTCTGCATCGAACAGGTACAGGAGCGTAGCGAGGACGCCCGCTTCGACCGCGCCTAGGGTTACATCCTCGCCCTCGCTGTTCGCACGTGGGCCACGCGGCCTGCTGTCAGCCTCGCCAAGACCCAGCGATGCCAGCTCCTATTGACCTCCTCAAGATCACGACCGCAACCGAGACCATGTTCTGCTATGTTTTGGACACGCCAAGACCCGGTGCCTTTTTTTTCCTGCTTCGCTTTGGAGGCGCCAAGATCCTCTCCAACAAGTGTACGGCTACATGGTGACTCGTGTGTACCACTACCGTCGCCCCGAAAATATGGGAGTCACCAAGTACCCCTTCGTTTTGTCTAAGACCGTCAAGCCCCTCGACGACAAGTGCACGACTATGCGGATTGTGCCAAGTACCACGATGTCGAGACCCCTCAAGTTCGACTACACGAAAACGCCAAGTACCCCTACGCGCGAAGATGCCAAGACCGTTTCGGGATTCACCAAGTACCGCTACCGATGGCTCGAACGCCTTCGAAACGTATACCTCTACTGCCGTCCGAACATCTACAGAACGTGTACCACTACCATCGATGCGAACCACTACTTCCACTACGACATGAGTACAACTACTACCACTACGAACGTGGCGAGAACGTCTACTTCCTCTACTTTGCACCGAACCGATACGCTTCGAAACGCACGCTTCGAAGGTATAACCCCAAGACGTTCGTCCGAGAACGTTTGCATGTGTTGTATGAGTTGCACCCTATGTTTGCACCGTGCCCGAGTTGTCACTTGCTCGGTCCTCCTCTTCTGCCGCTAATTCATGGCGAACCCGGTAACCGGGATCACCACACCATCTTGCACGACACGCTTGCGCACACTTCTCCTTTGCATCGGTATCTGAATCGAGTTACCGGAAACCGATATGTTGCCATGGCATCACTTTCGGATTCTTTGTCGTGGCACCCCTTTCGTTTCCGTCAAGATGACAAATGCCTCATATCTTATCATGTCAACATTTTCATAAATATTGCATAAACTTTAACATGTCATCCGCATCATGTTAACAACTTTAAGATGTTTAAAATTGTTGTTGCATTAAATTGCTAATGTATATGGGGATCTACTAGATTTGTTGTTTGTTGCATCCGGCCTCATTTAAATTGGTTAGATAGTATAGTTTTGTTATGCTTCACCATCTTGCCATGTTTAACTACATTTAATATTGCTGGGTTCATAACCGAGAGAGAACTAAATAATTGATGTGGTGTTCCTCAATATGCAACTCGTTGCATATTGAGCTCCACTTAATTTGTAGGATTGCTTGTGCACTTTGACATGCCATGCTTCATTAAACCGGACATGCATCATACTTGGTTGTGCATCATGCCATGTTATGCTTGGTTGTTTACAATGTTGTTTGCTTCTTTACGGTGTTGCTTCTTCGGGCTAGTTCCGATAACGTCGTGTTGTGAGGATTCGTTCGACTACGTCCGTTTGTCTTCTTCATGGACTCGTTCTTCTTCCTTGCGGGATTTCAGGTAAGATGACTATACCGTCAAAATCACTTCTATCTTTGCTTGCTAGTTGCTCGCTCTTTTGCTATGCCTATGCTGCGATACCTACCACTTGCTTATCATGCCTCCCATATTGTTGAGCCAAGCCTCTAACCCACCTTGTCTTAGCAAACTGTTGTTTGGCTATGTTACCGCTTTGCTCAGCCCCTCTTATAGCGTTGTTAGTTGCAGGTGAAGATTGGAGTTTGTTCCTTGTTGGAACATGGATATTATTGTTGGGATATCACAATATATCTTATTTAGTTAATGCATCTATATACTTGGTAAAGGGTGGAAGGCTCGGCCTTATGCCTGGTGATTTGTTCCACTCTTGCCGCCCTAATTTCCGTCATATCGGTGTTATGTTCCCGGATTTTGGGTTCCTTACACGGTTGGGTTATAATGGGAACCCCTTGACAGTTCGCTTTGAATAAAACTCCTCCAGCAAGGCCCAACCTTGGTTTTACCATTTGCCACCTAGTCTTTTTCCCTTGGGAGTCGTACATCCCAAGGGTCATATTTATTTTAAACCCCCAGGTCAGTGCTTGTCTAAGTGTTGGTCCAACCCAGAGCACCGTGCGGGGCCGTCCCTTGGCAACTTGGGTTACGTTGGCTCCCGTACGCTTAGCTTATCTGGTGTGCCCTGAGAATGAGATATGTGCAGCTCCTATCGGGATTTGTCGGCACAACGGGTGGTCTTGCTGGACTTGTTTTACCATTGTCGAGGATGTCTTGTTGTAACACCCCGGATGTAACCTAACTTAATTGTATTCCAACTCTTGCCTTGTCCCGGCCTTAAGTTATGAGATTCATGGTTGGGTTTTGTCTTTGTTTTGTTTTTCTTGTCATGCATTTTTTTCCTTTCTTTTCTTTTCATGTTCTCTTGTTGCATCATGGCATCATCATGTGCATCTTCATGTTGTGAGCTTTTGCATTTGAGGCATGTTCTTTGGGATCCTAGTTTCATCGTCTCCCCCCTCATCACCTCCTCTCATTCTCTTTCTTTTCTTGGCTTGCAAGTATCATCTTACCCTACTCCATAAATGTTCATCTTCTCCCTATAAATCTAGCTCCATGCCTTGAACCCCCTTGCCAAGTTTCACCTCTTTTAGAATGGTTTTGGTTGGGTTCAAAAATGCTTCAAGTTTGAATTATAATTCAAACTTGGAATATTTTTCTACCTTTAAAAATTACCAAAGCAATTTTATTAAATACTTCACAAATTCAGGATCAGGAGGATATTTTTATTTAACTCAAACTCCTCTCCTTTTCCCCTGTGCTTTTTTTTTCTGCCTGAAGAAAATAGAAAAGAAGAAGCGCAGCAGAGCAGCAGCACCAACTGGGCCTTAGCCTCCTAGTCAGGCCTAGTTAGCCCCGCGCTAGTGAGCCCAGCGCGCGAGCCAGCCCGCTCGGACCCCCCTCTCTCTGCCTTTTCTCACCTACGCGCGCCCGCACCCCCGCTGGCCTCTCTCCACGTGGCGAAGCCGGCCCCAGGAGACAGCGTCTCGGGCTACCACCGCACCCACCTTTCTTCTTCCTCGGTCCCCCCTTTGAGAGCGCGCACATGGCCACGGCTGAGAGCGTCGCTGCTCCGAACCCTCGATCCGTCCCCCCTTTTAGACCCTCTCCATGTCCACTCGCCTCTAGGGTTTCCCCTCTTCCCTCTCGCCGCCGCCGCCAGGTGAGAGAGCCCCCAGATTCGCCGCGCCATCCACATCCCGAGCGTTTTCGAGCGCGTGAGCTCGTCGCCGTCGTGTTCTTCGACCATCTCCACCCCGGCAATCGTGTCCGTCTTCCTCCCCGACGTCGACTACATCCCCGCCATCCACTACTTCCCCCCGGGACGCCAAGACGGAGCCGTCTCCTTCCTCTTCTTCCCCGCGGCACCCATAGGTCTTCGGCCGCCGTCGTGCTCATCTCCGCCCATCTCCCGGCCAACCGAGCACACGACAGTGCTCGTGGTAAGACCCTGTGCAGTCCCGTGCCTTTCGCCCCCTATTTTGCTGGCCATAGCTGCTCCCGCGCCGTCCGCCCGAGTCGCCGCCGTCGGACCTTGTCTCCGGCGAGTGCTCTGTCCCCCGTTGCCCGTGTGCGTGTGTCAGTCGTGTTCTCCTCTCGTTATAGCTTCGTCCCACGCCCTTAGATGCTCGTGTAGCTGTCTGCTTGGTCGCGTACGTCCGCGCCGTCGCCACCTCTGTAGCTCATCGCCCGCGTCGACTCCGTCCTCGCTCGGTGCACCTGGCAGTACTCGCGGGCGCGGGATCCTTCCACGATCCTGTTGCGCCCTTCCGCCGACTCGTAGGGCCACCGGAGCAACTCCGGCGAGTCCCCGCCGCGCTTGGTCGCCGCCGACCCCCTCCTCTGTTTCCCCTGCTCCCGCTCGCTGGCGTCACCGCCTTGTGGGCCTCAAGCCAGACCCACATGCCAGCCTCACTTCTCGCCAGGCCCACTGGCCAGCCGCACACTCGCCCAGCCTCCTCTCACATGACACGTGGGACCCACAAGCCCACATGTCATCTACACATCCCCTGTTTTACACCCAATCGGGCAGCTTGCCATTTTGGGACCTTCCAGTTCGGGCCTTTTCCTTATCTGGTAAGTCCAGATCGGGACGTTTCCATTTTTGGGCATTTTCCTTTTCTGTCTATTTCTGTTTTAGGCAGTTTTCAACTTATTGCATTTGTGTTGATTTTTCTACAGCAACCCCAACATATTATATATGTTTTTGGGGTAGAAAAATCCAATGAATCCAGTGGTGGCCTTAGTTTCTGCATTTGAGCAAGCTCATGAACCTGTCTTTTTTCCATCATGTTGCTGTTTTGTCTTCTGTGTGTTTATTCATGCAATCTTGCTATGAGGTGGTTAAGCACCTGGGTAGCTTCATTTTCATGTATACTTCATGCTAGAACTTGTTCCATGCCATGACATGCCTTGTAGTGAGTTAATCAAGCTTGTAAAGATGCCATGTTGAATCTGTTTTTGTCATGTCCTGGAATTTCACTAAGTCTGAATCTGTTTGTGTTTTTGCTATGTTCACATGCTTGCAATTGTATTTTCTGATCCCTTTTGGCTCAAGGTCACTAAGGGACTTTTGTTAAGTTCTTAGAGTAGTTTCATGCCATGCCTTTCTTTGCCATGATATGTTCCTGTAGCATGTAGTTTTCATGCTCTAAAGATTGCTTCCTGCTGATAAATTCCAGACTTGTGTTAATTTCACTAAGTCTGAAACCTGTTATCATTGCACTTTTGCCATGCTTGTTTGAACCTGTTAATGGATGATTTAGCCGTAGCTCAGTGTTCATCTTTTGTCAAGCTTCATGAGTGGATCCCTGCCATGTATTTTGTTGTCATGTTTGAGTGTTGTAGCATATTTATCTTGATGCATTTAGATGACTACTTGCTGTTTATCGCAGTCCGGTGCTATATTTGTTTTGCTTGCCATTTCCAAACCGTGCATCCGATTCCGGTGATCTTTATATCGATTTCAACCGAAATCACCTCACCTTTCCAGTGGCACTCTTGGATTTCCAAGTTGAGGCCAGGGTCATTCATTCCTTTCCAAATCTTGCATATGCATCACATATCGCATCCCGCATATCATACCATGTTTGCATCATGTTGCTTGAGCATTGCACGAGGTTGATTGCGTTCCTTTTTGCTTGTTGTTCTTGTTTGGGTAGAGCCGGGAGACGAGTTCGTGAACGAGGAGCCCGTTGAGTTCGCTTACGAGGATCAAGGCAACTCTGACAACTTTGCAGGCAAGATGACCATACCCTCGAAATCACTTATATCTTTGCTTGCTAGATGCTCGCTCTTTTGCCATGCCTATGCTACGATTACCTACCACTTGCTTATCATGCCTCCCAAGTTGCCATGTCAAACCTCTAACCCACCATGTCCTAGCAAACCATTGTTTGGCTATGTTACCGCTTTGCTCAGCCCCTCTTATAGCATTGCTTGTTGCAGGTGAAGCTTGGAGATCGTTCCGTGTTGGAACATTATTTATTGTTGGGATATCACAATATTATCTTATTTATCTGAATGCACCTATATACTTGGTAAAGGGTGGAAGGCTCGGCCTTATGCATGGTGTTTTGTTCCACTCTTGCCGCCCTAGTTTCCGTCATATCGGTGTTATGTTCCCGGATTTTGCGTTCCTTACACGGTTGGGTTATAATGGGAACCCCTTGACAGTCCGCCTTGAATAAAACTCTTCCAGCAATGCCCAACATTGGTTTTAACATTCGCCACCTAGCCTTTTTCCCTCTGGTTTCGCAGACTCAAGGGTCGTCTTTATTTTAACCCCCCGGGCCAGTGCTTCTCTAAGTGTTGGTCCAACTGAGCGATGTCCGGGGCTACCAGGGGCAACTCTGGGCTAGCCTACCCGACGTCTGGCTCATCTGAGTGTGCCCTGAGAACGAGATATGTGCAGCTCCTATCGGGATTTGTCGGCACATTCGGGCGGTGTTGCTGGTTTATTTTACCATTGTCAAGGATGTCTTGTAACCGGGATGCCGAGTCTGATCGGATTTGTCTTGGGAGAAGGAATATCCTTCGTTGACGTGAGAGCTTGTGACGGGCTAAGTTGGGACTCCCCTGCAGGGATTTGAACTTTCGAAAGCCGTGCCCGCGGTTATGGGCAGATGGGAATTTGTTAATGTCCGGTTGTAGAAAACATGAAACTTAACTTAATTAAAATGCATCAATCGCGTGTGTAACCGTGATGGTCTCTTCTCGGCGGAGTCCGGGAAGTGAACACGGTGTTGGAGTAATGCTTGACGTAGGTTGTTCTAGGATCACTTCTTGATCATTGTTGTGCGACCGTGCTTTTGCCTTCTCTTCTCGCTCTCTTTTGCGAATAGGTTAGCCACCATATATGCTAGTCGCTTGCTGCAGCTCCACATCATACCTTTCCTTACCTAAAAGCTTAAATAGTCTTGATCACGAGGGTGTGAGATTGCTGAGTCCCCGTGACTCACAGTTTACTTCCAAAACCAGATGCAGGGACCGATGATACCGCTCCCGACGATGCACTTGAGCTCAAGTGGGAGTTCGATGAAGACTCTCGTCGTTAATATGTGTCTTTCCCAGATGATCAGTAGAGGTGCCCAGTTGGGGCGATCAGGGACTTTGTCGCATTTGGGGGTTGATCTTTATTTTGGTACCATAGTCGGACCATGAGTGTATTGGATGGATGTAATGCTATTTATGTATTTGTGTGATGTGGCGAGTGTAAGCCAACTATGTTTACTTCCCCCTTTATTTATTTACATGGGTTGTTGTGAAGATTACCTCACTTGCGACATTGCTTTCAATGCGGTTATGCCTCTAAGTCGTGCTTCGACACGTAGGAGATATAGCCGCTTTGAGGGCGTTAAAAGTTGGTAATCAGAGCCTTCCCCAACCTTAGGAGCCCCCTGCTTGATCGAATCGTTGGCGTTGTTCCAAACTCTATCTTGTGGTAGACTGCCCTTCTCGGGAGCGCTTGAGAAACTAACTTGTGGGGCATGACATCCCAAATTCATCATTTACATTAGGAATTTCCTAAAATAGTCTTATGTGTATTGGATCACTTCACTATGATAACTATCTTTCGAACATGACCACTACTTAAAGGCTAAATAGACCTACCGCGACTGGCTCACTTGCTTGATGGACTAATGAAAACATGTCGAACTAGCTAAAAGGACGTAAACTAACAGTGAAACTCAAACAAAAACTGCTAGTAGCCCTTGACTTTGACTTGAAGAATTGAATCTGCCTTCTTCTTCTTATTCTTCTAAAATTCTCCCAGGCATGGTATCATCGGATCCACAAGGTCAATTTGTATCCATTTGTTCGGAATTTGAAAATGCCAACTACCATTATGAGATGAAACTTGAGATGGCACTTGAAAGTGATTGAATTCAGTTTCCAGAGTCGCGCCCTTGTGATATGATAAAAAGAAAAGGGGCCAGGACGCCCTCTTTTCTTTTTCGCACCAAGCCTTCTTGTAAAATCGGGTTTCTGCCTTGCCTTCTTATCTATAGGAGGATCCAGATTCTTCTTGTCTATCAGGATCGGTCTTTCCCTCAAGTCACCTTAACATGCTTCTTTCTTTCCTTCACTATGCAGATACAAAACTAGGTTGTGGACACATAAAGCCACTAATTTCTGCCCAAGTTCCAACAGTAAACCAAATACGTTATCATGGAAAACGAGTTACTAATAAATCAAATTCATCGCTAATGGCGAAACCAGCATGTACTTCCTGAAATTCTTTCCTGATAAAAACCTAAAATAAATCTACCTAGTAAGAAGACTTTCCCTTCTTTTCTGGGAGGGTGAGAACTTGAAAGACTAGCAGAGAAAAGGAAGAAAAGCGTCCAGAGGGGCTACGTGATCCAATAGAAGAGGTACGTAAACAAGGAACACATGAACCTGCTAAGGATCCACTCCACCTGCCAAGTGGACCAATCACAAGAGCTCGAGATGCCTAATTCTTAGGTGGTGGATGCTGCCTCAAGTACTACACTATTGCGAAAGTGCAACCTACACTTATTTTCCTTCGATTGAGATCGTACCCACCACTCCTATCTCTGCTGTTCCGGCTAAAACAAACTCTGCGAGGATCCAAATCCATATGATAATCAAGTAGATAATGCGATGACTGCCTATCCCTTTTGAGAAGGAGTCCTTTTTCCGATACTTACTATTGGGGTAGGAAAAAATAGCTGGAATCTTTCCATTCCTCCAACAACTAGACTAAAGAAAATAAGGGCGGAAGGAAAATGTTCATTTGTTCCTCAAAACAAGAGTTCCACGGGTGGCTGCTCCTGAGCAAGCTGCTCATGCTCAAACTGATCAACATAAAGTGACGATTACTCCCATTACTGACAAGAAAGAAACCAAATTCACCTTTAGGTGCTTCACTGTGACGCCTTTGACTCACAAACTCGAGTCGGACTCATTCATTGCTGACTTTTTTGAGAATCATTCGTTCTTCACTCTCTTGCTATTACCCGCAGGGAGCACGACACCCGACGCCAGATGGTGATGGAGCTCTTGCTGCATGTATTGTTTCTTCGACTTTGTCATCGTCACTGCCGGTGTCAAAACCGGCGGATCTCGGGTAGGGGGTCCCGAACTGTGCGTCTAAGGTTGATGGTAATAGGAGACAGGGGACACGGAGTTTTATCCAGGTTCGGACCCTCTTGATGGAGGTAACACCCTACGTCCTGCTTGATTGATATTCATGGGTATGAGTATTACAAGAGTTGATCTACCACGAGATCGTAATGTCTAAACCCTAGAAGTCTAGCCTGTATGACTACGGTATTGAGTATCCCCTATTCAGACTAAGTCCTTCAGTTTGTATAGACACCGGGGGGGGGGGTCTAGGGTTACATAGAGCCGGTTACATAATATGGAATCTTCATAGTTGTTCGCCAAGCTCGCCTTCCACACCAAGGAGAGTCCCATCCGGACACGGGTATAGTCTTCGTTCTTCTTATCTTCACAGCTCATCAGTCCGGCCCATAGATAATAGGCCGGACACCCGAGGACCCCTTAGTCCAGGACTCCCTCAGTAGCCCCTGAACCTGGCTTCAATGACAAGGTATCCGGCGCGTAGTGCTGTCTTCGGCATTGCAAGGAGGGTTCCTCCTTCCGAACTCCAAAAATAGTCTTCGGATGAAACAAACGTGTTCGAACCTGTAAAACATACCGCACACAACCACAGAGAGAATATAATAACACACGAGTCCCATCTGCTGACAACTTTAATAATGTGACGTCACGCCTGTCTGGTCATAATTTAGAACCGTTTCTCGCCCCATGTTTCGAGACGCGGTTGTCATTGGCATGCCTTGTCAAAGCATAGATCGTGTCCCCTTATCACGGGATTCTCATCAATACGGGTGTGGGTAACCCAACCGTGCCGTTTACACAGCCTTGGGAGCAGGCGAATTTTGAGGCGAACGGGGGCGTTCGATATTCACCGCCCTTATAAGGAGATAAGATTCCTCCTTCTTCCCCCACGCTTTCCTCTTGCCTCTCCGTCCTTGAGCTCCAACGCCCAAGTCCTCATTCAAACCAGCACCCAACCATGTCCGGATCCGGAGCCGACGGCAAGTCGATGACCTCCTCCGTTAAGAGGGAAAATATAGAGGAGCTCCGAGAGGCCGGATACCTGGCTAAGGAGATCGTTCACCAACTCCCGACCGAGAGACAGATCGTCCCCACCCCCGAGCCTCATGAGAGAGTGGTGTTCCTCACGCATTTTGTCCGCGGGCTGGGATTCCCTCTCCACCCGTTTGTTCGCGGATTGTTGTTTTAGAGTCATGTGCGAGGCCTTTCTCCGCATTCCACCTCACTTCGGCCTATGGCTAAAGACCTTTAATGTGAAGCCAAAGGAGGTGAGAGGCCAACAGGCAGAGTGCGGAGGAGCTATGTTGGGTAAGATGCCCAACATCACCTGGCTCGAAGGTTCTTTCGTGGAGACGGTGAAGGGGTGGCAATCAGGGTGGTTCTGCATCACCGAGCCGCGCGACACTAACTGGACGGTGGCCCCCCAATTTCGATCCGGAGTTTCGATGCGGCTCACCTCCTGGCAAGAGAAGGGCCTAACCTGGGGTGCTCCGAGCGAGCTGGCAAGGCTCCAGACATGCGTCCAGAACATGATATCCAGAAAGATTAAGCTTGTCAATGTGATCCAGGTTATGCTCATCCACCGGATCCTCCCGTGCCAACAACAGACTTGTTATTTATGGGAATTCGATCCGTCCAAGCACCAGACGCTGCTAGAGGTCTTCGGCACAATGCACGAGGATATCTGGAAAGTGCTCTTCAAGGCCGGCGAGACACCGCCGCCTACAACCGAGGATCGTGGACTTAGCTCAAAGCGCCAAGCTAATCCGGTAAGTTTTTTCATGCTCTCAAGGCATAACCTTTATTAGCGTATTGCGAGAAACAAGTCTAAGCTCTCCTATCAATTTTTTCCTTAGGCTTGGGTTGACATAGCGAGGCAGATTAACTGTCCAGCCCCGCTACCCGAAGACGAAGAGACCCCACTCCTGACGAAGATGTTGTTCCTGGCGCCTTATGACGTGCCATAGAAGAAGACCAAAAAGGCAGCCAAGGGAACCAGGAGTGGCCTTCATCGAAAGGATTCTTTGGAACTATCGTCCGAAGATGAGACTGGCCCTTCGGTCGCCGGAGACGGCAACGAGGAGGAGGAGGAAGACAACTCCCCCCCTGAGGGGGGAAGGAAGAAAAGGGTGGCATCCAAAAACCTGGAGGCGAAGGCACCCAAGAGGGGAAAGGGCTCCCTCGTCAATAACTCCGCGTGTGATGGTGATAGCAGTCCAGAACAAATGCCCCGGACCAAGCCTCGGGCCGCTTCGTAAGTAACCAAGACCTCATGGTCGTCCAAATGTCCGGCCCTTCCACTTTGCAATATTAATATGTTTAATTTATGCTATTGCAGTCCGGCCATGGATAGTTCTCCGCAGTCCTCGACAGAGGGCTCGCTAGACTCAAAGGAGATGGCTAGCATGTCGCCGCCACCTACTCACTCTGCCTCGCCCAAGAGTGATGACGAGGTGGTGTCCAAAAGGGCCTTCCCCAACAAAGGGGAGGCTCTGGAGATCGTCAGGGCGACGTCCAAGGGTGACTCCACAGCCGTCGGACACATGGGGGAAGAAATCCCCATGGAGACTGATGGTGGGGGCAGAGTCCCCTTCGGTCCTCAGCCGAATATCATTCCGAAGACCTGTATGGCTCCGGAGTTTAGCAAATGGCCTTCCCCGAAAGGAGGGGGTGTGCCTGTTATGCTGGTGACCTCTGTCCGACCAGAGGCACCAGATGATCTACTGGAAGCGTTGCGAGATGCTTCCATTGTAGATGAGCATCATGCCCTCATGGGTACGGTGATCAAAAAGGTTCAGTCAGCCAAAAGTGGACTGACCGAAGCCTGCACTAGCCTTTTAACATGCTTTCAGGTATGCTACTGTAACGCCCTCGATGCGGCTATATCTCCCACATGTCGAAGCACGACTTAGAGGCATAACCGCATTGAAAGCAATGTCGCAAGTGAGATAATCTTCACACAACCCATGTAATACATAAGGGAAAAAGATACATAGTTGGCTTACAATCGCCACTTCACACAATTACATGAATATAACATTACATCAACCAGATGCACACAAGGTCCGGCTACGGAACCAAAATAAAAGAAGACTACCCCAAATGCTACACAGATCCCCGATCGACCCAACTGGGCTCCACTACTGATCAACTAAAACGAAACAACACAATGAACGAGATCTTCATCGAGCTCCTCCTTGAGCTTGGTTGCGTCACCTGCATGGTATCATCGGCACCTGCAAGCTGGTTTTGGAAGTATCTGTGAGTCACTGGGACTCAACAATCTCACACCCTCGCGATCAAGACTATTTAAGCTTATGGGTAAGGTAAAAGGTATGAGGTGGAGCTGCAGCAAGCGACTAGCATATATGGTGGCTAAACATACGTAAATGAGAGCGAGAAGAGAAGGCAAGGCACGGTCGATAAAACTATGATCAAGAAGTGATCCTAGAACAACCTATGTGGAGCATAATTCCTACACCGTGTTCACTTCCCGGACTCCGCCGAGAAGAGACCATCACGGTTACACACGCAGTTGATGTATTTTAATTAAGTTAAGTTCAAGTCTTCTACAACCGGACATTAACAAATTCCCATCTGCCCATAACCGCGGGCACAGCTTTCGAAAGTTCAAATCCCTGCAGGGGTGTCCCAACTTAGCCCATCAGAAGCTCTCACAGTCAACGAAGGATATTCCTTCTCCCAAGACAATCCGATCAGACTCGGCATCCCGGTTACAAGACATCCTCGACAATGGTAAAACAAGTCCAGCAAGACCACCCGCTGTGCCGACAAATCCCGATAGGAGCTGCACATATCTCGTTCTCAGGGCACACCGGATAAGCTAAGCGTACAGGAGCCAACGTAACCCAAGTTGCCAACGGATGACCCCACACGATGCTCTGGGTTGGACAACACTTAGACAAGCACTGGCCCGGGGGTTTAAAATAAAGATGACCCTCGGGATGCGCAACTCCTAAGGGAAAAGGCTAGGTGGCGAATGGTAAAACCAAGGTTGGGCCTTGCTGGAGGAGTTTTATTCAAAGCGAACTGTCAAGGGGTTCCCATTATAACCCAACCATGTAAGGAACGCAAAATCCGGGAACATAACACCGATATGACGGAAACTAGGGCGGCAAGAGTGGAACAAAACACCAGGCATAATGCCGAGCCTTCCACCCTTTACCAAGTATATAGATGCATTAATTAAATAAGAGATATTGTGATATCCCAACAGTAAAATCCATGTTCCAACAAGGAACAAACTCCAATCTTCACCTGCAACTAACAATGCTATAAGAGGGGCTGAGCAAAGCGGTAACATAGCCAAACAACGGTTTGCTAGGACAAGGTGGGTTAGAGGCTTGGATTAACAATATGGGAGGCATGGTAAGCAAGTGGTAGGTATCGTAGCATAGGCATAGCAATAGAGCGAGCATCTAGCAAGCAAAGATAGAAGTGATTTCGAGGGTATGGTCATCTTTCCTGAGATCCCGCAAGGAAGAAGAACGAGTCCACGAAGGAGACAAACGGGCATAGTTGAACAGTTCCTCACAAACACGACCATATTGGAACCAACCCGAAGAAGCAACACCGGAAAGGAGAAAACAACATAGTAAACAATAATCACATAAGCATGGCACGATGCACAAACAAGTATGATGCATGTCCGGTTTAATGAAGCATGGCATGGCAAAGTGCACAAACAATCCTACAAATTAAGTGGAGCTCATTACGCAACGGAGTTGCATATTGAAGAAAACACCACATGACTTATTTAGATCTCTCTCGTTTATGTACCCAACAATATTAAATGTTTTTAAACATGGCAAGAGGGTGAAGCAAAGAAAACTACCTATCTAGTCAAGTTTAAATGAGGCCGGAAACAACAAACAACAATTCCGGAAAATCCTCATGTGCATTTATTAGGTTTGGTACTGTTCTGCCCTAAACCATATTTTAGAGTTGTTAAACATGCAATATGAGTGCACCATGTTAAACTAGGCATTTTTCTACCCCATTTACATATAAAGTTTGTTAGGTTTGGAGCTACGGTTATTTAGTTATGAATTAAAGCATTTTAGCATGGCCTTTGAGAAAAACTAAATCAAACAACATTTTAGACATTTTTAACATGCATGAAAATGGCATATTATTAACCTACACAAAATTCTAAGCATTTTTTCATATATAAAGTTTTTACAAATGGTGCACGGTTTGTGAGTTATTAAATGCATGTTGCTTGGGGGGTTTTCTGCAAAACAACGTGCTCTGAAAAAAAGGAAAAACGTTCTAAGGAAAAAACATGCCGGGCTGGATCTGCTCTCACCATGGGCCTTGCCCAGAACTATGGGGAGGTGCCAGGAGGGGCGCGATGGGCTGGCGTGGTCCAGCAGAGGAGTGGCTGGGCCTTGCTGGAGGAGGCAACGGGCGTTGGAGCGGCCCCGTTCGATGCAGAGGAGGCGCGCCCTCTTCTTGACAGGAAGCAGAAGCAGAGCAGCGGTGGCGCAAACTCCGGAAACGACAAGGGATGAAGTCAGCGGCGACTTGGCGGAGGCCGCTGGATCTGGAGCGGGCTAGACCTTGGCAACCGAAGGCAGCCCAAGGCGCGGGAGTCCACGTGCGGCTGCAGGTCAACGACGATGACCGGCGCTCCTGCTGCTCGTTGAAGTGGAAGCCGAGGATGTCGCGATGGAATTGGGGAAGCGGCGGCACTGGAAGGTGCAGGTACATTGAGGAAAGGCAAAACGGGGCTTCACCGAGCGGATCTGGACGGTGGGGGTCGAGGAGGATGACGACGGCTCAGCTCCAGCGGCTCCGGTCGGTGGTGAGATCCATGGCGGCGGCGGTTCCTTGTGACAAGCAGAGGGAGGGAGAGAGCTAGTGAGGGGAGGAAGGGAAAGGGAATGGAGAGAGAGGGGGGTCGAGAGACAGCGCGACCTGGCTGAAGGTGGTCGTCGGCGGCGACTCTGGTGAGTCGGCGGGCGCGAGGGGAACGTGGTGAGGAAGAAGTGCTTGGGACTGCTGCTGATGCTCTGCGGCGTGCGGGCGCAAGGAGCCCGACGGGGCTAGATCGATGGGTGGATTAGGGAAGGTGGAGGCTTCGGCTTGCAGTGGTTGGGCGGGCACGGAAATGGAGACGGTGGTTGGATTGGGTGGAGATGGATCCCAAGGTGGGAGATGCTGGCCGTGGGGATTGGACAGGGAGGATCCCTAGAAAATAGGGTTTTGTCCAGATTTAGACTAGGGACTATATATAAGGAAAGAGGGAGAGTTTAGGGGCTAATCCGTCCCTCCAATTAAAATGAAGCGGTCGAGAAAAATACACTAGGAAGTCCAAAAAAACAAAACGGTGACGTTTTGTAGATGTTCGGAGATGATCCGGACACAACGGTAGCGACAGCCCGAGTCGGGTCCGGGACAACTTTCGGGCGCGCGTGCGAGGAGGGTCGCGGGCTCATGAGAGAGGTTAGGTAGGGCCTGGTGGTGAGTAGTGGACTGTATAGACGGTCTCGAGCTGAGAGAAGAGAAGAGAGAGAGCCCCGACGACTGTTTCCGGAGACCGAAAACGTCCGACGTTAGACCGGCTATAATGCCGCTATAGTTTAACGGTTGGGCTATCAAACGAACTCTGATTGCGATGAAACTTGACAGGCGGTCTATCTACACTATAATAAGACCGCACGCCAACTTTCAACCCAAACCGAGAACATTTTCCGGCCACTTATAAAATAATATTTTGGACATGCCGCGGGCGCGTGCAAGTGTGTCTGGGCTCAGGACGAACAACGGGCGAAACTGGAAAACCCGGACGGATGCAAGTTTCGAAAACATGATGATGCAATGCGGATGATGACATGGCAAGATGCAACACGCAAGCGAATAACATGGCAAAGACGGCGAATAACTGGAAGACACCTGGCGCAACGGTCTCGGGGCGTCACAACACTCCACCACTACGAGAGGATCCCGTCCCGAGATCTAGAATGGCACCGGAGGGAAACCGGAAGAGAAAGAGAAGAGGTAAAGCTAAGTTGCTCCTTTGACAAACGAGTGAAACCAAAGAACCTTGCAAAGGTTAAGCCATTTCGAGAAAAGAATACAACGGAGATGAGCGAAGTTGAATACACTCCGTTAGAAAAGAGGAACAAGGAAGAACAAATTCGAGCAGCACTCCGGTTGAGAAGAGATGCAAGACTTGATAAGGCGAAAAGAATTTGAGCAAAAGGGTACAACACTTTGGTTAAAGCAAGATAGAGAAGGAACAAGAATGATATTATTTGGGCAGCAATCCGACTGTAAATGGAAGGAATTGAATATGAACTTGACAAGATGAGAGGATACTTGATGAATCAACAACACACTCCCTCCGGAACTATTGAAAGAATGGAACAAGGGGTAAGAAAGATCTTAGACAACACTCCGGTTGAGAAGGGAGGCAAAACTTGAGAGAATGGGAAGAACTTGAAAGAGGGCACGACACTCCGGTTAAAATGATAAGCACGAAAAGAACATGATCTTTGACAAAAATGAGATGATGGGTGAAAAAGAACAACATCACAATGCCTCCGGAATGAAAGAATAGAAGATAGATAATTGAGATAGAAGGAATTGAGAAGAAAATGACAACTTCTGCCACAAATGGTCTTGGAAGGGACCCTTCCAAGAAGGTTAAAACGGAGTTGTTGGGAAAAACCAACAACGAAAAGAACATGCTTGTTGAGGGCTTATGGAAAACATCTCTAGGACTTGAGGTGAAGACCTGCCACTCACGGAAAAAGAATTGGATTGATATGAACAAGGAGATGAGAAGCTATATCGCCGGGAGGATAAAATAAGAACTTGGGTCATTTATAAGCACCATAAATAGCAACAATCCTTAGGGAAAGCTTTAGGTGAAATATAACCCAAGATAACTCCAACAAAGAGGTTGATGGATTTAAAATACCTCATTCTTAACAACATGTGAAACATGAAACATGAACTCAAATTATCAAGAATGACATAATACCACCTCCAAAGATATGGTAGAAAGAATTGGACTCCGGATTGCAAGATGAAGAATGCTTGAGCTCCTCTGAAAAGAATCTCGATGAACACTTCGAGAAGGAATTAAATCCTTGATGAACCATCATGTAGTGCCTCCATGAAGAACTCCGGTAAACAAAAGGATAACGAAAAGAAAGAGAAGTTGAAAAAAACACAAGGTGCAACCTTGTAATGATTTAGATGGATCTCCGCGATAATTAGAGCTTCGAACTCCGAGAAAGAAAAGATGAAACAATTGAAAACCGAGAACTTGATGAGCCTCCGGAATAAGGAATTAATCACTTGGATGAAACAATAATAAGAATTACATTATGCTTATCCTTCACCAATTAAATTGATGACAATCAACGGATTTGACATATTACTTATTCTCGTAGAAAAGATTAAGAGAGATATAACATAAACTTGAGAAAGGTCTTCAATGATCCACCTGTAGAATTGGAACAACGAATGAATTGATATGATAAACGAAGGAAGAAGAAACTTGGAAGAACCACCGTAAGAATTGCAATGAACGAATTAAAATGGATGAATCACCGGGTAAGAATTAGCAAATGGACAAAGAAGCTTGCTAGGATTTAGATACATGAGACCGAAGGGGTCACGAGCTGATTAGAGATCACTTGAACGAAGCACCGGTAAGATTTAGAGAGTGAGGGCTGAAAGCTGAGAATGAATAAATCCGAAATGATGGTCTTTGGGGAGTCAAACTGAAAAGACTCTTGAATTGCTTCGGATGGGTGAAAAGAATTCCCACAATCGAAAATAATTATGAGAGGATGGCAACAAGCTAGAATCATGAATCTTGAAGAGAATGGAGCAAGATTGAGAGAAAAATCTTCTTCGTCTTCCAATCTGAGAATGACGACGAGAAACACCACCATGAATTATTTAGACGCTCCGGAAGAATCAAAAGCGAAGAGATTGAGCCAACGATGAAGATAATTTAACCGATCTTGGAGAAATGCATTTGACTGATGATAAATCATTCTTACGTCAAACTTCGAAAAGAAATTTGAGGATAGCTCCGGGAAAATAAGAAGAGTCAGGTAAGATCCTGGGAAAAGACCTGTGGGTTAGGGCCCACTCAAAAGAAACACTGTTGAACGATTTAAAAGAGAGATTGCGCCTGTTGAATTAAAAGGCTTGAATGATATAACATCCTCGAAAGAGTTTGAACGAATGCAGAGTGGAAACACGAATCTTCGAGATATCTTGAGCACTCCGGAACAATTGAATAGTGAGAAGTGGATGATTAAGAGGTGCACCGGCTTGAGAAGGTATTTGAAACGAGGAAAATGATATGATCAACAAAGCTTGACTTGAAACTACCGGAGATGAAAAGAATGAAAAAGATGAACTTGAGGCTCCGTTAGAATCTTCATGAGAATCACCGGATAAGAACATTCAAAGACAAGAATGAAGAGTCTTCACATGAATAAAATGGATACTTGATAAAGAAATCTTAGTCCTTGAAGGAATAGGGTGAGTGGGTGGGAAAAACAAAGGCAACTTGGAGACGGATGAAACAAACACTGTTGAGAAGAACTGATACTTGATCTTGCAGATGTTGAAATGATTGGATCCACTTAAAGAGAAACACACCGGTGAAAAGAATTGACATGACAATCTCAATAAATGAGAAGGATTAGTATTCACATCGGAGTATGAGAACACCGCTTAGGGAAGGTATGGAATCAACATTTGACTTCAAAGAAACTCGAATACCACCACTCAAAACAAAACAAAGGATTGGCTTGCAGAATAAGCCGGAACAAACATATGATGGAGATTTCGTCCGAAGTTTTCGTGGTGGGGCCTACACAGGCTCGATCGTACATCACCATCATGTAAAAGGCAGTGCACATGACATACGAAGTGTCCCCGAGTCAGCATAGCCAAGGACTCTTTAAGACACAACGAGACCACTGTAAAACCAACCGTGAATAGGCGGACCACTAGACGTCGAACCCCAATTTCATATCATACATCTGTCAGAAAGATATCCTAAGAGCTACTTGAATTCCCACTTATAAACTCCCGAAACTTTCCAGTTATGCAATCAGGTGTTGGGGATACAGGGGAAGCATAATATCTCACCCAAACTAATAATTCCTACATCCAGCTGTATCCATCCTTCAACACATAACCAAGAAACCTTCAGAAATCATTTACCTCAACCTTTGAAAAGCATCCGTTATACGAGTTATGGCAATACTCCCGAACTCCCGCCCTAGTACTGGGTGGCGTCGAGGTTATCTCACCAACAACTGCATCAAAGAGATTTTCGATGTCGGCGAAACTCAGGTATTCCAGAATTGCAACGATAAAATTGTGACGACAACACCTCGGAGCTCAACTCCCCGGGACACTGCCACAAACCCTAAATATTAGGAGGCACCAAGAACAATGTTCTCGTCACAAAACCATCGGAACAATTCCAAGATACCCGCGTGATCCTAAAAATAAAAAAAATAGTGAAATTTGAGAAGAGAAGAGTCAAAACTCTACATCAGGATGCCTCACCAGAGCGACGAAGGGACTGAGGAGTAAAAAGAAGTCCTACTCTCCGATATATATAATTCCTAAATGACTCAAAACATTTTTCTAGACTCAACAACGCCAACGATTCTATCAAGCAGGGGGCTCCTAAGGTCGGGGAAGGCTCTGATTACCAACTTGTAACGCCCTCGATGCGGCTATATCTCGCACGTGTCGAAGCATGACTTAGAGGCATAACCACATTGAGAGCAATGTCGCAAGTGAGGCAATCTTCACAAAACCCATGTAATACATAAGGGAAAAAGATACATAGTTGGCCTACAATCGCCACTTCACACAATTACATGAATATAACATTACATCAACCAGATACACACAAGGTCCGACTATGAAACCAGAATAAAAGAAGACTGCCCCCAAATGCTACACAGATCCTCGATCGACCCCAACTGGGCTCCACTACTGATCAACTGAAATGAAACAACACAATGAACGAGATCTTCATCGAGCTCCTCCTTGACCTTGGTTGCGTCACCTGCACGGTATCATCGGCACCTGCAAGCTGGTTTTGGAAGTATCTGTGAGTCACGGGGACTCAACAATCTCACACCCTCGCGATCAAGACTATATAAGCTTATGGGTAAGGTAAAAGGTATGAGGTGGAGCTGCAGCAAGCGACTAGCATATATGGTGGCTAAACATACGCAAATGAGAGCGAGAAGAGAAGGCAAGGCACGTTCGATAAAACTATGATCAAGAAGTCATCCTAGAACAACCTACGTCAAGCATAACTCCTACACCGTGTTCACTTCCCGGACTACGCCGAGAAGAGACCATCACTGTTACACACGCGGTTGATGTATTTTAATTAAGTTAAGTTCAAGTCTTCTACAACCGGACATTAACAAATTCCCATCTGCCATAACCGCGGGCACGGCTTTTGAAAGTTCAAATCCCTGCAGGGGTGTCCCAACTTAGCCCATCACAAGCTTTCACGGTCAATGAAGGATATTCCTTCTCCCAAGATAATCCGATCAGACTCGGCATCCCGGTTACAAGACATCCTCGACAATGGTAAAACAAGTCCAGCAAGAACACCCGCTGTGCCGACAAATCCCGATAGGAGCTGCACATATCTCGTTCTCAGGGCACACCGGATAAGCTAAGCATACGGGAGCCAACGTAACCCAAGTTTCCAAGGGACGGCCCCGCACGGTACTCTGGGTTGGACCAACACTTAGACAAGCACAGGCCCAGGGGTTTAAAATAAAGATGACCCTCGGGATGCGTGACTCCCAAGGGAAAAGGCTAGGTGGCGAATGGTAAAACCAAGGTTGGGCCTTGCTGGAGGAGTTTTATTCAAAGTGAACTGTCAAGGGGTTCCCATTATAATCCAACCATGTAAGGAACGCAAAATCCAGGAACATAACACCGATATGACGGAAACTAGTGCGGCAAGAGTGGAACAAAACACCAGGCATAAGGCCGAGCCTTCCACCCTTTACCAAGTATATAGATGCATTAATTAAATAAGAGATATTGTGATATCCCAACAGTAAAATCCATGTTCCAACAAGGAACAAACTCCAATCTTCACCTGCAACTAACAACGCTATAAGAGGGGCTGAGCAAAGCGTAACATAGCCAAACAACGGTTTGCTAGGACAAGGTGGGTTAGAGGCTTGGCTTAACAATATGGGAGGCGTGATAAGCAAGTGGTAGGTATCGTAGCATAGGCATAGCAATAGAGCGAGCATCTAGCAAGCAAAGATAGAAGTGATTTCGAGGGTATGGTCATCTTGCCTGAGATCCCGCAAGGAAGAAGAACGAGTCCACGAAGAAGACAAACGGGCGTAGTTGAACGGTTCCTCACAAACACGACGTTATTGGAACCAACCCGAAGAAGCAACACCGGAAAGGAGAAAACAACATAGTAAATAATAATCACATAAGCATGGCACGATGCGCAAACAAGTATGATGCATGTCCGGTTTAATGAAGCATGGCATGGCAAAGTGCACAAACAATCCTACAAATTAAGTGGAGCTCATTACGCAACGGAGTTGCATATTGAAGAAAACACCACATGACTTATTTAGATCTCTCTCGTTTATGTACCCAACAATATTAAATGTTTTTAAACATGGCAAGAGGGTGAAGCAAAGAAAACTACCTATCTAGTCAAGTTTAAATGAGGCCGGAAACAACAAACAACAATTCCGGAAAATCCTCATGTGCATTTATTAGGTTTGGTACTGTTCTGCCCTAAACCATATTTTAGAGTTGTTAAACATGCAATATGAGTGCACCATGTTAAACTAGGCATTTTTCTACCCCATTTACATATAAAGTTTGTTAGGTTTGGAGCTACGGTTATTTAGTTATGAATTAAAGCATTTTAGCATGGCCTTTGAGAAAAACTAAATCAAACAACATTTTAGACATTTTTAACATGCATGAAAATGGCATATTATTAACCTACACAAAATTCTAAGCATTTTTTCATATATAAAGTTTTTACAAATGGTGCACGGTTTGTGAGTTATTAAATGCATGTTGCTTGGGGGGTTTTCTGCAAAACAACGTTCTCTGAAAAAAGGAAAAACGTTCTAAGGAAAAAAACATGTCGGGCTGGATCTGCTCTCATCATGAGCCTTGCCCAGAACTGTGGGGAGGTGCCAGGAGGGGCGTGATGGGCTGGCGCGGTCCAGCAGAGGAGTGGATGGGCCATGCTGGAGGAGGCAACGGGCGTTGGAGCGGCCCCGTTCGATGCAGAGGAGGCGCGCCCTCTTCTCGACAGGAAGCAGAAGCAGAGCAGCGGCGGCGCAAACTCCGGAAATGATGAGGGCTGAAGTTAGCGGCGACTTGGCGGAGGCGGCCGGATCTGGAGCGGGCTGGACCGTGGCAACCGAAGGCAGCCCAAGGCGCGGGAGTCCACGCGCGGCTGCAGGTCAATGACGATGAGCGGCGCTCCTGCTGCTCGTTGAAGTGGAAGTCGAGGACGGCGCGATGGAATTGAGGCAGCGATGGCGCTGGAAGGTGCAGGGACGTCGAGGAACGGCTAAACGGGGCGGCACTGAGCGGATCTGGACGGTGGGGTCGAGGAGGATGACGGCGGCTCAGCTCCAGCTGCTCCGGTCGGTGGTGACATCCATGGCGGCGGTGGTTCCCTGTGACAAGTAGAGGCAGGGAGAGAGCTAGTGAGGGGAGGAAGGGAAAGGGTATGGAGAGAGAGGGGTCGAGCGGCAGCGCGACCTGGCTGAAGGTGGTCGCCGGTGGTGACTCCAGCGAGTCGGCGGGCGGGAGGGGGACGTGGTGAGGAAGAAGCGCTCGGGACAGCTGCTGATGCTCTGCGGCGTGCGGGCGCGAGGAGCCCGACGGGGCTAGATCGATGGGTGGATCAGGGAAGGTGGAGGCTTCGGCTTGCAGTGGTTGGGCGGGCACGGAAATGGAGACGGTGGTTGGATTGGGTGGAGATGGATCCCGAGGTGGGAGATGCTGGCGGCGGGGATTGGACAGGGAGGATCCCTAGAAAATAGGGGTTTGTCCAGATTTAGACTAGGGACTATATATAAGGAAAGAGGGAGAGTTTAGGGGCTAATCTGTCCCTCCAATTAAAATCGAGCGGTCGAGAAAAATACACTAGGAAGTCCAAAAAAAAGAAAACGTTGACGTTTTGTAGATGTTCGGGGATGATCTGGACACAACGGTAGCGACAACCCGAGTCGGGTCCGGGACAGCTTTCGGGCGCGCACGCGAGGAGGGTCGCAGGCTGACGAGAGAGGTTAGGTAGGGCCTGGCGGTGAGTAGTGGACTGTATAGATGGTCTCTAGCTGAGAGAAGAGAAGAGAGAGAGCCCCGACGACTGTTTCCGGAGACCGAAAACGTCCGACGTTAGACCGGCTATAATGTCGCTATAGTTTAACGGTTGGGCCATCAAACAAACTCCGAATGCGATGAAACTTGACAGGCGGTCTATCTACACTATAATAAGACCGCACGCCAACTTTCAACCCAAACCGAGAACATTTTCCGGCCACCTATAAAATAATATTTCGGACATGCCGCGGGCGCGTGCAAGTGTGTCTGGGCTCAGAACGGACAACGGGCGAAACTGGAAAACCCGGACGGATGCAAGTTTTGAAAACATGATGATGCAATGCGGATGATGACATGGCAAGATGCAACACGCAAGCGAATGACATGGCAACGACGGCGAATAACTGGAAGACACCTGGCGCAACAGTCTCGGGGCGTCACAACTTCCTCTTGAGCACTGCGTTGGTTTTCCCTTGAAGAGTAAAGGGTGATGCAGTAGAGCAGCGTAAGTATTTCCCTCAGTTTTTTAGAACCAAGGTATCAATCCAGTAGGAGGACACACACGAGTCCCTCGCACCTACACAAACAAATAAACTCCTCGCAACCAACGTGATAAAGGGGTTGTCAATCCTTTCACGGTCACCTACAAGAGTGAGATCTAATAGATATGATAAGATAATATTTTTGGTATTTTTATGATAAAGAGAAATAAAGATGCAAGTAAAATAAATAGCAAAGGAAATAACTAAGTATTGGTAGATTAATATGATGGAAATAGACCCGGGAGTCGTAGGTTTCTCTAGAGGCTTCTCTCGAGAGCATAAATATTACGGTGGGTGAACAAATTACTGTTGAGCAATTGACAGAATTGAGCATAGTTATGAGAATATCTAGGTATGATCATGTATATAGGAATCACGTCCGAGACAAGTAGACCGACTCCTGCCTGCATCTACTACTATTACTCCACACATCGACTGCTATCCAGCATGCATCTAGAGTATTAATTTCAAGAGAATAGAGTAACGCTTTAAGCAAGATGACATGATGTAGAGGGATAAACTCATGAAATATGATATAAATCCCATCTTGTTATTGAAGGAAATATGCCCTAGAGGCAATAATAAAGTTATTATTTATTTCCTTATATCATGATAAATGTTTATTATTCATGCTAGAATTGTATTAACCGGAAACATAATACATGTGTGAATACATAGACAAACAGAGTGTTACTAGTATGCCTCTACTTGACTAGCTCGTTGATCAAAGATGGTTATGTTTCCTAACCATAGACATGAGTTGTCATTTGATTAACGGCATCACATCATTAGGAGAATGATGTGATTGACTTGACCCATTCCGTTAGCTTAGCACTTGATCGTTTAGTTTGTTGCTATTGCTTTCTTCATGACTTATACATGTTCCTATGACTATGAGATTATGCAACTCCCGTTTACCGGAGGAACACTTTGTGTGCCACCAAACGTCACAACATAACTGGGTGATTATAAAGGTGCTCTACAGGTGTCTTCGAAGGTACTTGTTGGGTTGGCATATTTCGAGATTAGGATTTGTCACTCCGATTGTCGGAGAGGTATCTCTGGGCCCTCTCGGTAATGCACATCACATAAAGCCTTGCAAGCATTGCAACTAATGAGTTAGTTGCGGGATGATGTATTACGGAATGAGTAAAGAGACTTGCCGGTAATGAGATTGAACTAGGTATTGAGATACCGACGATCGAATCTCGGGCAAGTAACATACCGATGACAAAGGGAACAACGTATGTTGTTATGCGGTCTGACCGATAAAGATCTTCGTAAAATATGTAGGAGCCAATATGAGCATCCAGGTTCCGCTATTGGTTATTGGCCAGAGACGTGTATCGGTCATGTCTACATAGTTCTCGAACCCGTAGGGTCCGCATGCTTAACACTACGATGACAGTTATATTATGAGTTTTATGTTTTGATGTACCGAAGGTTGTTTAGAGTCCCGAATGTGATCACAGACATGACGAGGAGTCTCTAAATGGTCGAGACATGAAGATTGATATATTGGAAGCCTATGTTTGGATATCGGAAGTGTTCCGGGTGAAATCGGGATTTTACCGGAGTATCGGGAGGTTACCGAAACTTCCCGGGGGCTTAATGGGCCTACATGGGCCTTAATGGAAAAAGAGGGAAGCTAAGGAAGTGTGGGGCGCGCCCCCCAAGGCCCAAACCGAATTGGTTTAGGGCAAAGGGGGCCGACCCCCCTCTTTCCTTCTTCCCCCCTCCCAAGTCCTAATCCAACTAGGAAAGGGGGGAGTCCTACTCCCGGTGGGAGTAGGACTCCTCCTGGCGCGCCTATGCCCTGGCCGGCCGCACCCCCTTGCTCCTTTATATACAGGGGCAGGGGGGCACCCTAGAGACACAACATTAGATCATTGATCTCTTAGCCGTGTGCGGTGCCCCCTCCAGCATAGTCCACCTCGATAATACTGTAGCGGTGCTTAGGCGATGCCCTGCGTCGGTAGAGCATCAATATCATCACCATGCCATCGTGCTGACGAAACTCTCCCTCAACACTCGGCTGGATCGGAGTTAGAGGGATGTCATCGGGCTGAACATGTGCAGAACTCGGAGGTGCCGTGCGTTCGGTACTTGATCAGTCGGATCGTGAAAGACGTACGACTACATCAACCGTGTTGTGCTAACGCTTCCGCTTTTCGGTCTACGAGGGTACGTGGACAACACTCTCCCCTCTTGTTGCTATGCATCACCATGATCTTGCATGTGTGTAGGAAATTTTTGAAATCACTACGTTCCCCAACAGTGGCATCCGAGCCAGGTTTTACGCGTTGATGTAATATGCAGGAGTAGAACACAAGTGAGTTGTGGGCGATATAAGTCATACTGCTTACCAGCATGTCACACTTTGGTTCGGCGGTATTGTTGGATGAAGCGGCGCGAACCAACATTACGCGTACGCTTACGCGAGACTGGTTCTACCGACATGCTTTGCACACAGGTGGCTGGCGGGTGTCAGTTTCTCCAACTTTAGTTGAACCGAGTGTGGCTACGCCCGGTCCTTGCGAAGGTTAAAACAACACCAACTTGACAAACTATCGTTGTGGTTTTGATGCGTAGGTAAGAACGGTTCTTGCTCAGCCCATAGCAGCCACGTAAAACTTGCAACAACAAAGTAGAGGACATCTAACTTGTTTTTGCAGGGCATGTTGTGATGTGATATGGTCAAGACGTGATGAGATATAAGTTGTTGTATGAGATGATCATGTTTTGTTGAAGTTATCGGCAACTGGCAAAAGCCTTATGGTTATCTCTCTATTGCATAAGATGCAAGTGCCAAATAATTGCTTTACTTTATCGCTATGCGATAGCAATAGTTGCAAGAGCAATTGTTGGTGAGACAACCATGTGACGACACATTGATATAGATCAAGACGATGTAGATCATGGTGTCATGCCGGTGATGAAGGAGATCATGACGATGCTTTGGAGATGGAGATCAAAGGCACAAGATGATGATGGCCATATCATGTCACATATTATGATTGCATGTGATGTTTATCTTTTATACATCTTATTTTGCTTAGTTCAGCGGTAGCTTTATAAGATGGCCTCTCACTAAATTATCGAAGTATAAGTGTTCTCCCTGAGTATGCACCGTTGCGAAAGTTCTTCATGCTGAGACACCATGTGATGATCGGGTGTGATAGGCTCTACGTTCAAATACAACGGGTGCAAAACAGTTGCACACGCGGAATACTCAGGTTAAACTTGACGAGCCTAGCATATAATAGATATGGCCTCGGAACATAGAGACCGAAAGGTTGAGCGTGGATCATATAGTAGATATGATCAACATAGTGATGTTCACCATTGAAACTACTCCATCTCACGTGATGATCGGACATGGTTTAGTTGGTATGGATCACGTGATCACTTAGAAGATTAGAGGGATGTCTGTCTAAGTGGGAGTTCTTAAGTAATATGATTAATTGAACTTTAATTTATCATGAACTTAGTCCTGGTAGTATTAGCATATCTATGTTGTAGACCAATAGCTCGCGATGTTGCTCCCAGTTTATTGTGTTCCTAGAGAAAAATTATGTTGAAAAATGTTAGTAGCAATGATGCGGATTGTATTCGTGATCTGAGGATTATCCTCATTGCTGCATTGAAGAATTATGTCTTTGATGTACCGCTAGGTGACACACCTATTGCAGGAGTAGATGCAGACGTTATGAACGTTTGGCTAGCTCAATATGATGATTACTTGATAGTTTAGTGCACCATGCTTAACGGCTTAGAATCGGGACTTCAAAGACGTTTTGAATGTCATGGACCATATGAGATGTTCCAGGAGTTGAAGTTAATATTTCAAGCAAATACCTGAGTTGAGAGATATGAAGTCTCCAACAAGTTCTATAGCTAAAAAGATGGAGGAGAATAGCTCAAGTAGTGAGCATGTGCTCAGATTGTCTGGGTACTACAATCGCTTGAATCAAGTGGGAGTTAATCTTCCAAATAAGATAGTGATTGACATAATTCTCTAGTCACCATCACCAAGTTAGTAGAACTTCATGATGAACTATGATATGCAAGGGATAACAGAAACGATTCCCAAGCTCTTCGTAATGCTGAAATCAACGAAGGTAGAAATCAAGAAAAATATCAAGTGTTGATGGTAGACAAGACCACTAGTTTCAAGAAAAGGGCAAAGGGAAGAAGGGGAACTTCAAGAAGAACGGCAAACAAGTTGCTGCTCAAGTGAAGAAGCCCAAGCCTGGTCCTAAGCCTGAGACTAAGTGATTCTACTGCAAAGGGACTGGTCACTGGAAGCGGAACTGCCCCAAGTATTTGGCGGATAAGAAGGATGGCAAAGTGAACAAAGGTATATTTGATATACAGATTATTGATGTGTATTTTACTAGTGTTCGTAGCAAACCCTCGGTATTTGATACTGGTTCAGTTGCTAAGAGTAGTAACTCGAAACGGGAGTTGCAGAATGAACAGAGACTAGTTAAGGGTGAAGTGACGATGTGTGTTGGAAGTGGTTCCAAGATTGATATGATCATCATCGCACACTCCCTATACTTTCGGGATTACTGTTGAACCTAAATAAGTGTTATTTGGTGTTTGCATTGAGCATGAATATGATTTGATCATGTTTATTGCAATACAGTTATTCATTTAAGTAAGAGAATAAATTGTTGTTCTGTTTACATGAATAAAACCTTATATGGTTACACACCCAATGAAAATGGTTCACTGTATCTCGATCATAGTGATACACATATTCATAATATTGAAACCAAAAGATGCAAAGTTATAGTGCGACTTATTTGTGGCACTGCCGTTTAGGTCATATTGGTGTAAAGCGCATGAAGAAACTCCATGCTGATGGACTTTTGGAATCACTTGATTATGAATCACTTGATGCATGCGAACCATGCCTCATGGGCAAGATGACTAAGACTCCGTTCTCCGGAACAATGGAGTGAGCAACTGACTTATTGGAAATAATACATACTGATGTATGCGGTCCGATGAGTGTTAAGGCTCACGGCAAGTATCGTTATTTTCTAACCTTCATAGATGATTTGAGCAGATATGGGTATATCTACTTAATGAAACACAAGTCTGAAACATTTGAAAAGTTCAAACAATTTAAGAGTGAAGTAGAGAATCATCGTAACCAGAAAATAAAAGTTTCTACGATATGATCGCATAGGTAAAATATTTGAGTTAAGAGTTTGGCCTTCAGTTAAAACAATGTGAAATAGTTTCACTACTCACGCCACCTGGAACACCACAGTGTAATGGTGTGTCTGAACGTCATAACCGTACTTTATTAGATATGGTGCGATCTATGATGTATCTTACCGATCTACCACTATCGTTTTGGGGTTATGCATTAGAGACATCTGCATTCACGTTAAATAGGGCACCATATAAATCCGTTGAGACGACACCGTATGAACTATGGTTTGGCAAGAAACCTAAGCTGTCGTTTCTTAAAGTTTGAGGTTGCAATGCTTATGTGAAAAAGTTTCAACCTGATAAGCTCAAACCCAAATCAGAGAAGTGTTTCTTCATAGGATACCCAAAAGAAAATGTTGGGTACACCTTCTATCATAGATCCGAAGGCAAGATATTCGTTGCTGAGAATGGATCCTTTCTAGAGAAGGAGTTTCTCTCGAAAGAAGTGAGTGGGAGGAAAGTAGAACTTGATGAGGTAACTGTGCCTGCTCCCTTATTAGAAAGTAGTTCATCACAGAAATATGTTCCTGTGACTACTACACCAATTAGTGAGGAAGCTAATGATGATGATCATGTAACTTCAGATCAAGTTGCTACCGAACCTCGTAGGTAAACCAGAGTGAGATCCGCGCCAGAGTGGTATAGTAATCCTGTTCTGGAGGTCATGTTACTTGACCATGACGAGCCTACGAACTATGAGGAAGCGATGATGAGCTCAGATTCCACAAAATGGCTTGAGGCCATGAAATCTGAGATGAGATCCATGTATGAGAACAAAGTATGGACTTTGATTGACTTGCCCATTGATCGGCAAGCCATTGAGATTAAATGGATCTTCAAGAGGAAGACGGACGCTGATAGTAGTGTTACTATCTACAAAGCTAGAATTGTCGCAAAAAGGTTTTCGACAAGTTCAAGGTGTTGACTACGATGAGAGTTTCTCACTCGTATCTATGCTTAAGTCTGTCCGAATCATGTTAGCAATTGCCGCATTTTATGAAATCTGACAAATGGATAAACAAAACTGCATTCCTTAATGGATATATTAAAGAAGAGTTGTATATGATGCAACCAGAAGGTTTTGTCAATCCTAAAGGTACTAACAAAATATGCATGCTCCAGCGATCCATCTATGGACTGGTGCAAGCATCTCGGAGTTGGAATATACGCTTTGATAAGTTGATCAAAGCATATAGTTTTATACAGACTTGCGGTGAAGCATGTATTTACAAGAAAGTGAGAGGGGCACTACAACATTTCTGATAAGTATATGTGAATGACATATTGTTGATCGGAGATAATGTAGAATTATTCTGCAAAGCATAAAGGAATGTTTGAAAGGAGTTTTTCAAAGAAAGACCTCGGTGAAGCTGCTTACATATTGAGCACCAAGATCTATAGAGATAGATCAAGACGCTTGATAAGTTTTTCAATGACTACATACGTTGACAAGATTTTGAAGTAGTTCAAAACGGAACAGTCAAAGAAGGAGTTCTTGCCTGTGTTACAAGGTGTGAAGTTGAGTAAGACTCAAAACCCGACCACGGCAGAAGATAGAGAGAGAATGAAAGTCATTCCCTATGCCTCAGCCATAGGTTCTATAAAGTATGCCATGCTGTGTACCAGACCTATTGTATACCCTGCCCCGAGTTTGGCAAGGGAGTACAATAGTGATCTAGGAGTAGATCACTGGACATTGGTCAAAATTATCCTTAGTGGAATAAGGATATGTTTCTCGATTATGGAGGTGACAAAAGGTTCGTCGTAAAGGGTTACGTCGATGCAAGTTTTGACACTGATCCAGCTGACTCAAAGTCTTAATCTGGATACATATTGAAAGTGGGAGCAATTAGCTAGAGTAGCTCCATGTAGAGCATTGTTGACATAGAAATTTGCAAAATACATATGGATCTGAATGTAGCAGACCCGTTGACTAAACTTCCCTCACAAGCAAAACATGATCACACCTTAGTACTCTTTGGGTATTAATAACATAGCGATGTGAACTAGATTATTGACTCTAGTAAACCCTTTGAGTGTTGGTCACATGACGATGTGAACTATGGGTGTTAATCACATGGTGATGTGAACTATTGATGTTAAATCACATGGCGATGTGAACTAGATTATTGACTCTAGTGCAAGTGGGAGACTGAAGGAAATATGCCCTAGAGGCAATAATAAAATTATTATTTATATCCTTATATCATGATAAATGTTTATTATTCATGCTAGAATTGTATTAACCGGAAACATAATACATGTGTGAATACATAGACAAACAAAGTGTCACTAGTATGCCTCTACTTGACTAGCTCGTTGATTAAAGATCGTTATGTTTCCTAACCATAGACATGAGTTGTCATTTGATTAACGGGATCACATCATTAGGAGAATGATGTGATTGACTTGACCCATTCCGTTAGCTTAGCACTTGATCGTTTAGTTTGTTGCTATTCCTTTCTTCATGACTTATACATGTTCCTATGACTATGAGATTATGCAACTCCCGTTTACTGGAGGAACATTTTGTGTTCCACCAAACGTCACAACGTAACTGCGTGATTATGAAGGTGCTCTACAAGTGTCTCCGAAGGTACTTGTTGGGTTGGCGTATTTCGAGATTAGGATTTGTCACTCCGATTGTCGGAGAGGTATCTCTGGGCCCTCTCGGTAATGCACATCACTTAAAGCCTTGCAAGCATTGCAACTAATGAGTTAGTTGTGGGATGATGTATTACAGAACGAGTAAAGAGACTTGCCGGTAACGAGATTGAACTAGGTATTGAGATACCGACGATCGAATCTCGGGCAAGTAACATACCGATGACAAAGGGAACAACGTATGTTGTTATGCGGTCTGACCGATAAAGATCTTCGTAGAATATGTAGGAGCCAATATGAGCATCCAGGTTCCGCTATTGGTTATTGACCGGAGACGTGTCTCGGTCATGTCTACATAGTTCTCGAACCCGTAGGGTCCGCACGCTTAACGCTACGGTGACAGTTATATTGTGAGTTTTATGTTTTGATGTACCGAAGGTTGTTCGGAGTCCCGGATGTGATCACAGACATGACGAGGAGTCTCGAAATGGTCGACAAATGAAGATTGCTATATTGGAAGCCTATGTTTGGATATTGGAAGTGTTCCAGGTGAAATCGGGATTTTACCGGAGTACCGGGAGGTTACCGGAACCCCCCGGGGGCTTAATGGGCCTACATGGGCCTTAATGGAAAAAGAGGGAAGCTAAGGAAGTGTGGGGCGCGCCCCCCAAGGCCCATACCGAATTGGTTTAGGGCAAAGGGGGCCCGGACCCCTCTTTCCTTCTTCCCCCCTCCCAAGTCCTAATCCAACTAGGAAAGGGGGGGAGTCCTACTCCTGGTGGGAGTAGGACTCCTCCTGGCACGCCTATGCCCTGGCCGGCCGCACCCCCCTTGCTCCTTTATATACAGGGGCAGGGGGCACCCTAGAGACACAACATTAGATCATTGATCTCTTAGCCGTGTGCGGTGGCCCCTCCACCATAGTCCACCTCGATAATATTGTAGCGGTGCTTAGGCGAAGCCCTGCGTCGGTAGAACATCAACATCGTCACCACGCCGTCATGCTGACGAAACTCTCCCTCAACACTCGCCTGGATCGGAGTTAGAGGGACGTCATCGGGCTGAACGTGTGCAGAACTCGGAGGTGCCGTGTGTTCGGTACTTGGGTCAGATCGTGAAAGATGTACGACTACATCAACCGCGTTGTGCTGACGCTTCCGCTTTTTGGTCTACGAGGGTACGTGGACAACACTCTCCCCTCTCGTTGCTATGCATCACCATGATCTTGCGTGTGCGTAGGAAATTTTTGAAATCACTATGTTCCCCAACAGTTATCCTCGATGGCAACAATACAATACGTGCCTTGCTGCCCCTACTGTCACCGGGAAAGGACACCGCAAGATTGAACCAAAAGCTAAGCACTTCTCCCATTGCAAGAAAGACCAATCTAGTAGGCCAAACCAAACTGATAATTCGAAGAGACTTGCAAATATAACCAATCATACATAAAAGAATTCAGAGAAGATTCAAATATTGTTCATAGATAAACTTGATCATAAACCCACAATTCATCTGTCTCAACAAACACACCGCAAAAGAAGATTACATCAAATAGATCTCCACAAGAGAGGGGGGACTTTGTATTGAGCTCCAAAAGGAGAGAAGAAGCCATCTAGCTAATAACTATGGACCCGTAGGTCTGAAGTAAACTAGTCACACTTCATCGGAGAGGCTATGGTGTTGATGTAGAAGCCCTCCGTGATTGATACCCCCTCCGGTGGAGCTCCAGAAAAGGCCCCAAGATGGGATCTCGTGGATGCAAAAAGTTACGGCGGTGGAATTAGGGTTTTGGCATCGTCTCTAGTAGTTTGGCGGTACGTAGGTATATATAGGAGGAAGGAGTACGTCGGTGGAGCAACGTCGGCCCCACGAGGGTGGAGGGCGCGCCTGGGGGGGGGGGGGGGGTAGGCGCGCCCCTACCTCGTGCCTTCCTCGTTGGTTGCTTGACGTAGGTTCCAAGTCCGTTTGATATTCTTTTTCTGTGAAACCCTAAAATAGGCAAAAAAATAGCAATTCTGGGCTGGGTCTCCGGTTAATAGGTTAGTCCCAAAAATAATATAAAAGTGTATAATAAAGCCCAATAATGTCCAAAACAGGATATAATATAGCATGGAACAATAAAAAATTATAGATACGTTGGAGAGGTATCAAGCATCCCCAAGCTTAATTCCTACTCGTGCTCGAGTAGGTAAATGATAAAAAAACAGAATTTTTGATGTGGAATGCTACTTGGCATAATTTCAATGTAATTATCTTAATTGTGGTATGAATATTCAGATCCGAAAGATTCAAGACAAAAGTTTAATATTGACATAGGAATAATAATACTTCAAGCATACTAACTAAGCAATTATGTCTCTTCAAAATAACATGGCCAAAGAAAGTTATCCCTACAAAATCATATAGTCTGGCTATGCTCCATCTTCACCACACAAAGTATTCAAATCACGCACAACCCCGATGACAAGCCAAGCAATTGTTTCATACTTTTGGTGTTCTCAAACTTTTTAAATCTTCACGCAATACATGAGCGTGAGCCATGGACATAGCACTATAGGTGGAATAGAATGGTGGTTGTGGAGAAGGCAAAAAGGGAGAAGATAGTCTCACATCAACTAGGCGTATCAACGGGCTATGGAGATGCCCATCAATAGATATCAATGTGAGTGAGTAGGGATTGCCATGTAACGCATGCACTAGAGCTAAAAATGTATGAAAGCTCAACAAAAAGAAACTAAGTGGGTGTGCATCCAACTTGCTTGCTCACGAAGACCTAGGCATTTTGAGGAAGCCCATCATTGGAATATACAAGCCAAGTTCTATAATGAAAAATTCCCACTAGTATATGAAAGTGATAGCATAAGAGACTCTCTATCATGAAGATCATGGTGCTACTTTGAAGCACAAGTGTGGAAAAAAGGATAGTAGTATTGCCCCTTTTTATTCTCCTTTTTTGGGCCTTCTTTTTCTGGCCTTTCTCTTTTTTTGGGACAATACTCTATGAATGATGATCATCACACTTCTATTTATTTACAACTCAATGATTACAACTCAATACTAGAACAAAGTATGACTGTATATGAATGCCTCCGACGGTGTATCGGGATAGCAATGATGCATGAGTGACTTATATGAAAGAATCATGAACGACCGCTTTGCCACAACTAAAATGTCAACTACATGATCATGCAAAGCAATATGACAATGATGGAGCGTGTGATAGTAAACGGAACGGTGGAAAGTTGCATGGCAATATATCTCGGAATGGCTATGGAAATGCCATGATAGGTTGGTATGGTGGCTGTTTTGAGGAAGGTATATGGTGGGTTTATGATACCGGCGAAAGGTGCGCGATATTAGAGAGGCTAACAATGGTGGAAGGGTGAGAGTGCGTATAATCCATGGACTCAACATTAGTCATAAATAACTCACATACTTATTGCAAAAATCTATTAGTTATCGAAGCAAAGTACTACACGCATGCTCCTAGGGGGATAGATTGGTAGGAAAAGACCATTGCTCATCCCCGACCGCCACTCATAAGGAGGACAATCAGTAAATACATCATGCTCCGACTTCTTAACATAACGGTTCACCATACGTGCATGCTACGGGAATCATAAACTTCAACACAAGAATTTCTCAAATTCACAACTACTCAACTAGCACGACTCTAATATCACCATCTCCATATCTCAAAACAATTATCAAGTTTCAAACTTCTCATAGTATTCAACACACTCATAAGAAAATTTTATTATTAATCTTGAATGCCTAACATAATTAAAGCAAATTACCATGTTGTTTTGTAGGACTCTAAAAATAATCTAAGTAAAGCATGAGATAACAATGGTTTCTATAAAACAAATCCACCAACGTGCTCTAAAAATATATAAGTGAAGCACTAGAGCAAAAACTATATAACTCAAAAGATATAAGTGAAGCACATAGAGTATTCTATCAATTTCCGAATCATGAGTGTCTCTCTCAAAAAGGTGTGTGCAGCAAGGATGATTGTGGAAAACTAACAAATAAAGACTCAAATAATTCAAGATGTTCCAAGCAAAACACATATCATGTGGTAAATAAAAATATAACTCCAAGTAAAGTTACTGATAAAAGTAGACAAAAGAGGGGATGCCTTCCGGGGCATCCCCAAGCTTTGGCTTTTAGGTGTCCTTAGATTATCTTGGAGTGCCATGGGCATCCCCAATCTTAGGCTCTTGCCACTCCTTATTCCATAATCCATCAAATCTTTACCCAAAACTTGAAAACTTCACAACACAAAACTTAAAGTAGAAAATCTCGTGAGCTCCGTTAGCGAAAGAAAACAAAACACCACTTCAAGGTACTGTAATTAACTCATTATTTATTTATATTGGTGTTAAACCTACTGTATTCCAAATTCTCTATGGTTTATAAACTATTTTACTAGCCATAGATTCATCAAAATAAGCAAACAGCACACAAAAAACAGAATCTGTCAAAACCAGAACAGTCTGAGTAATCTGTAGCTAACGCAAGATCTGAAACCCCAAAAATTCTAAAATAAATTTCTGGACGTGAGGAATTTATCTACTAATAATATGAAAAAATAATTAACTAAATAGCACTTTACAAATAAAAATGGCAGCAGTTCTCGTGAGCGCTAAAGTTTCTGTTTTTTTACAACAAGATTAAAAAGAATTTCCCCAAGTCTTCCCAACGGTTCTACTTGGCACAAACACTAATTAAACATAAAAAACACAACCAAAACAGAGGCTAGATAAATTATTTATTACTAAACAGGAGCAAAAAGCAAGGAATAAAAATAAAATTGGGTTGCCTCCCAACAAGCGCTATCGTTTAACGCCCCTAGCTAGGCATAAAAGCGAAGATAGATCTAGGTATTGCCATCTTTGAAAGGCAATCCATAAGTGGATATCATAATAGATTCATAAGGTAATTTAATTTTCTTTCTAGGTAAGTGTTCCATGCCTTTCCTTAATGGAAATTGGAATCTAATATTCCCTTCCTTCATATCAATAATTGCACCAACCGTTCTAAGGAAAGGTCTACCAAGAATAATAGGACATGAAGGATTGCAATCTATGTCAAGAACAATAAAATCCACGGGCACATAATTCCTATTTGTAACAATAATAACATCATTAATTCTTCGCATAGGTTTCTTAATAGTGGAATCCACAAGGTGCTAGTTTAAAGAGCAATCATCAAAATCACGGAAACCTAGCAAATCACACAAAGTATTTGGAATCGTGGAAACACTAGCACCCAAATCACACAAAACATAGCATTCACGATCTTTAATATTAATTTTAATAGTAGGTTCCCACTCATCATAAAGTTTTCTAGGGATAGAAACTTCCAACTCAAGTTTTTCTTCATAAGATTGCATCAAAGCATCAACGATATGTTTGGTAAAGGCTTTATTTTGACTATAAGCATGAGGAGAACTTAGCATGGATTGCAACAAGAAAATACAATCTATCAAAGAGCATTTATCATAATTAAATTCCTTGAAATCCAAAATAGTGGGTTCATTAATATTTAAAGTTTTGACTTCTTCAATCCCACTTTTAACAATTTTAGCATCAAGATCTAAAGACTCCGAATTTTTGGAACACCTTCTAGGTAAAGGTGGATCATATTCAGTCCCATCATTATCAAGATTCATATTGCAAAACAAAGATTTAATAGGGTACAGATCAATAACTTTTAGATCTTCATCTTTATTATCATGGAAACTAGAAGAACACGCTTTTACAAAGCAATCTTTCTTAGCATGCATCCTAGCAGTTCTTTCTTTGCACTCATCAATGGAAATTCTCATGGCTTTGATAGACTAATTGATATCATGCTTAGGAGGAATAGATCTAAGTTTCAAAGAATCAACATCAAGATTCTATCAACGTTCCTAGCTAACTCATCAATCTTAAGCAATTTTTCTTCAATCAAAGCATTGAAATTCTTTTGCGAGGTAATAAATTCTTTAATATTATTTTCAAAATCAGAGGGTATCTTATTAAAATTTCCATCAGAATTGTTGTAGTAATTACCATAATTATTAGAGGAATTACTAGGATATGACCTAGGATTAAAGTTCCCTCTATACGCGTTGTTACCAAAATTATTCCTACCAACAAAGTTCACATCCAAAGATTCATTATTATTCTCAATCAAAGTAGACAAAGGCATATCATTAGGATCAGAAGAAACACTTTTATTAGCAAATAATTTCATAGGTTCATCCATCTTACCACTCAAAACATTAATTTCTTCTATCGCATGCACTTTCTTATTAGTAGATCTTTCAGTGTGCCATTGAGAATAATTAACCATAATATTATCTAGGAGTTTAGTAGATTCTCCTAAAGTGATTTCCATAAAAGTGCCTCCCGCGGCTGAATCTAAAAGATTTATAGAAGCAAAATTCAATCCGGCATAAAAAAATTGTATAATCATCCACAAATTCAAACCATGTGTAGGGCAATTACGTATCATTAATTTCATACTCTCCCAAGCTTGTGCAACATGTTCATGATCAAGTTGCTTAAAATTCATAATATCGTTTCTAAGAGAGATGATCTTAGCGGGAGGAAAATACTTAGAGATAAAAGCATCTTTGCACTTATTCCATGAATCAATACTATTTTTA
Source organism: Triticum aestivum (assembly GCF_018294505.1). Taxonomy (NCBI): domain Eukaryota; kingdom Viridiplantae; phylum Streptophyta; class Magnoliopsida; order Poales; family Poaceae; genus Triticum; species Triticum aestivum. Next base: position 520,408,001 of record NC_057800.1, read on the forward strand.
CGCAAAGACGAAAACCAAGCTTTAGCACAATCTCTAAGCGAAAAAGGAAATAGCTTCAATTTAACAATATCATTGTCCACATCGTTCTTCTTTTGCATATCACACAAATCAACGAAGTTGTTTAGATGGGTAGCTGCATCTTCACTAGGAAGGCCGGAAAACGGATCTTTCATGACAAGATTTAGCAAAGCAACATTAATTTCACAAGATTCAGCATCGGTAAGAGGAGCAATCGGAGTGCTAATAAAATCATTATTGTTGGTGTTCGTAAAGTCTCACGATTTGGTATTATCTTGAGCCATCGCGACAAGCAAGCAATCCGACACACAAGCAAACAAGAAACGAGCAAAAAGAGGCAAATAGAGAAAGAGAGGGAGGATGGAGAGAGAGAGGGCGAATAAAACGACAAGGGTGAAGTGGGGGAGAGGAAAACGAGAGGCAAATAGCAAATAATGTAATGCGGGAGATAAGGATTTGTGATGGGTACTTGGTATGATGACTTTTGCGTAGACTCCCCGGCAACGGCACCAGAAATCCTTCTTGCTACCTCTTGAGCACTACGTTGGTTTTCCCTTGAAGAGGAAAGGGTGATGCAGCAGAGCAGCGTAAGTATTTCCCTCAGTTTTTGAGAACCAAGGTATCAATTGATACGTCTCCAACGTATCTATAATTTTTGATTGCTCCATGCTATATTATCTACTGTTTTGGACATTATTGGGCTTTATTATCCACTCTTATATTACTTTTGGGACTAACCTATTAACCGGAGGCCCAGCCCAGAATTGTTGTTCTTTTTGCCTATTTTAGGGTTTCGAAGAAAAGGAATATCAAATGGAGTCCGAACGGAATGAAACCTTCGGGAACGTGATTTTCTCACCGAACATGATCCAGGAGACTTGGACCCTACGTCAAGAAACAAAGGAGGAGGCCACGAGGTAGGGGCGCGCCTACCCCCCCAGGCGCGCCCTCCACCCTCGTGGGCCCCCTATTGCTCCACCGATGTACTCCTTCCTCCTATATATACCTATGTACCCCCAAACGATCAGATACGGAGACAAAAACCTAATTCCACCGCCGTAACTTCCGGTATCCACGAGATCCCATCTTGGGGCCTGTTCCGGACCTCCGCCGGAGGGGGCATCCATCACGGAGGGATTCTACATCAACACCATAGCCTCTCCGATGAAGTGTGAGTAGTTTACCTCAGACCTTTGGGTCCATAGTTATTAGCTAGATGGCTTCTTCTCTCTTTTTGGATCTCGATACAATGTTCTACCCCTCTCTTGTGGAGATCTATTCGATGTAATCTTCTTTTTGCGGTGTGTTTTTTGAGACCGATGAATTGTTGGTTTATGATCAAGGTTATCTATGAACAATATTTGAATCTTCTCTGAATTCTTTTATGTATGATTGGTTATCTTTTCAAGTCTCTTCGAATTATCAGTTTGGTTTGGCCTAATAGATTGATCTTTCTTGCAATGGGAGAAGTGCTTAGCTTCGGGTTCAATCTTGCGGTGTCCTTTCCCAGTGACAGTAGGGGCAGCAAGGAGGAGGCCACGCACGAGTCCCTCGCACCTACACAAACAAATAAACTCCTCGCAACCAACACGATAAAGGGGTTATCAATCTCTTCACAGTCACCTACGAGAGTGAGATCTGATAGATATGATAAGATAATATTTTTGGTATTTTTATGATAAAGAGAAATAAAGATGCAAGTAAAATAAATAGCAAAGGAAATAGCTAAGTATTGGAAGATTAATATGATGGAAAATAGACCCGGGGGCCATAGGTTTCACTATAGGTTTCTCTCGAGAGCATAAGTATTACGGTGGGTGAACAAATTACTGTTGACCAATTGACAGAATTGAGCATAGTTATGAGAATATCTAGGTATGATCATGTATATAGGCATCACGTCCGAGACAAGTAGACCGACTCCTGCCTGCATCTACTACTATTACTTCACACATCAGCCGCTATCCAGCATGCATCTAGAGTGTTAAGTTCAAGAGAATAGAGTAACGCTTTAAGCAAGATGACATGATGTAGAGGGATAAACTCATGCAATATGATATAAATCCCATCTTGTTATCCTCGATGGCAACAATACAATACGTGCCTTGCTGACCCTACTGTCACTGGGAAAGGACACCGCAAGATTGAACCCAAAGCAAAGCACTTCTCCCATTGCAAGAAAGATCAATCTAGTAGGCCAAACCAAACTGATAATTCAAAGAGACTTGCAAAGATAACCAATCATACATAAAAGAATTCAGAGAAGATTCAAATATTGTTCATAGATAAACTTGATCATAAACCCACAATTCATTGGTCTCAACAAACACACCGCAAAAGAAGATTACATCAAATAGATCTCCACAAGAGAGGGGGAGAACTTTGTATTGAGATCCAAATAGAGAGAAGAAGACATCTAGCTAATAACTATGGACCCATAGGTCTGAAGTAAACTACTCACACTTCATCGGAGAGGCTATGGTGTTGATGTAGAATCCCCCCGTGATTGATACCCCCTCCGGCGGAGCTCCGGAAAAGGCCCCAAGATGGGATCTTGTGGATACAGAAAGTTACGGCGGTGGAATTAGGGTTTTGGCTCCGTCTCTGGTAGTTTGGGGGTATGTAGGTATATATAGGAGGAAGGACTACGTCGGTGGAGCAACGTGGGCCTCATGAGGGTGGAGGGCGCGCCTAGGGGGGGTAGGAGCGCCCCCCTACCTCGTGCCTTCCTCGTTGGTTGCTTGACATAGGGTCCAAGTCCTCTAGATCATGTTCGTTCCGAAAATCACGTTCCCGAAGGTTTCATTCCGTTTGATATTCTTTTTCTGCGAAACCCTAAAATAGGCAAAAAAATAGCAATTCTGGGCTGGGCCTCCGGTTAATAGGTTAGTCCCAAAAATAATATAAATGTGTATAATAAAGCCCAATAATGTCCAAAAGAGGATATAATATATCATGGAACAATCAAAAAATATAGATACGTTGGAGGCGTATCAAGGTAATAATAATCGTAGAAAGAATATCACAACATAGACAGTAGCCCCTGATGCTCTGTTCGGTGTTCGGAAAGAAAAGCCGAACAAAGGATCAAAACAAGTTTCGCAGGAGTCTAACATATGATGTCTATGTGAATAAGCAGGCGTCACTGCTGGCTGCTACCGCTCATACTGCGGAGGTCTCCAAACTGAAGCGGAGCCTGTAGCGGGCCAAGGAAGAGCTTGGTCTTGTGAAGACGCGGCTGGAGGACAATAAAGGTATGCAGTAACCTGTGCGTGTATGTTAGGAAGGATGAATACTTCGTGCTAACTGAAGTGTCATGGACTATGCTAGGGGCCACGACCGAGGTGGCGGCCCTCAAGAAGGCATTAGCCGAGGCCGAGGACAAAGCGTCCAAGGAACGTGATGCATGTGAAAAGCACAAGGCTTGGGTCAGCGAGGTGCAGCAAGAGCTTCAGGATGCCATTAAGAAGTACGAGTCCCTGGAGCGTGATTCTAAGATGCAGGCGTCCGAACTTGACAAGGCTTGCCAGAGCGCACAAGAGGCTCATGCCGAAGCCCAGAGCGCTCTTCAGGAACTCCAGGCGGCTCAGAAGATTGCGGCGGGTAAGTTTTTCATTATGCAAAGCAAAGTTGATGAAGGGAACGCTGATGTTGCTTACCCGAATTTGGTGCTCTACAGGGGAGTTTACGGATTTGCCGCGCAGCGTATCCGATGCTGCTGAATTCTATCGAGCCGAGGAAGGGAGTTCGACGGAGAAGCTGTTCTGGTCTCAATATCTTGGACCAGAACATCCGGTATCCTTCAGCGACCAGTTAAGACAGTTGGTCGAGTTGCACAAGGCAGCCGAGCTGGCCATGAGGGACCTAATAGTCTAGCTATGGCCTGCCGCGCCGGTAGCCAACAGCTACTTCGGGCTTGTGAAGCGGCTTGTTAGTGCCTGCCCGCGTCTTGAGGTCATAAAGCGGTCGGTCTGTATTGAAGGTGCCCGGATGGCCTTTGCTCGGTGCAAGATGAGGTGGGCGAAAATGGACGCCATCGAGCTGACCAAGGGGCCGCCGAAGGGCAAGGAGCACCGTACACCCGAGCGCTATTTTGCGGATGTCCTTGAGGGGTCTCGTATTGTAGCCACGCAGTGTGGGCAGGATGTTATTTTCGACTAAATACACTCGTATTTTGTCTTGTATGATGACAACAAATCCACTTTGTAATATATAATTTTTATTATGTTTTGATTGTTACCTCCTGTGCGGTCGTGTTGGATGAAATTTGAGGGTTAACCAGTCGTCGGCTTCAGCCCTCACGTAGGTAGTACGGAGGTGTTCAGGATGGAATCTAAACAATCTTGATCCAATTATATGGTCCTTGAAGGAGTTGTTTAGCGCAACGAACCAGGCAACCAGACTATACGACTTGAACGCCCTCACTTAACCATAGGAGTTTTATAATAAAACATAGGCGCAACCCCTGGTATACGAACCAGAGTGCTGTCAGCGTCTGATCGGGAAGTATCGATCCTTCGCGAAATGCGGAAAAATCTCCAATGATTTGAGACCTCCGAACAGCTGACCAGCTCTCGCCGCATCATGACAGTCAGTTTTCAGCTTTCTCTACTAAGGTGCTCATCCGGTTTAGACCAGGACACAATCACAGTAGTTCTCCCTTTACTACCCTAGCCGATGTAGCGGAACGTAGGGTGGCAAGCACAGGAGCCGGGCAACCCAACTATTGACCAAAGACATGATTCGGAGCCAATGCATATAATGCTAAATTCGGGGTGCCGAACTATACTTATAGAAAGTGTTCGGTCTTTTGTTGTCGTAGTGTAAGGTGCTATAAAGCCCTTGGCAAACGTCAAACATACCAAAGTGTACGGGTGCTACCTGATGGGGTTATCCATAAGGAATCTGAAAAAGAAAAGAAAGAAAGAAAACAGAAAAGACATAAAGGTAAAAAGCTGGGGTCCTAAAGCTCCATCTACAAACTGTTTTCATTGTAATGTAATTAGTATGTCAAGGCGCATTGATACAAATAGTGCAATAAGCAATAAGCTATTTAACATGCCGAAACCAGGGGAGAGCTGCAAATGGGTCCTGGAAAACAGGTAGAGTTATTGTTAACGGAATCACCTAAAAAGTTCCCCATATGTCTGCGCTTCTCGCCGTCTTGGTGTATTTATCCTACAAGAGGACCGATGACCAGACCCCCCCCCCCCGATGGGGCCTATGGGATTGAGACCTGAAAGGAAAACAAGTAAAAGTGAAAGTATATGTGTACCCGATGTCGCTTGAGCCGTGCCATGGGTTGCAAGTTATCTGTGCATCCGTCAATGCACATGGAATTTTAATTGCGTAGTTATGTATGCGCGGCACGAATGCCACCACTTGATCGGGACTGAGACGGAGGCCGGACTGCTAGTCGAGCTCCTGACGAGCCGAGCTCTCCTGCTATAGAGTAGTTCGGACCCTCTTAAGGGTGTCCGCGGGCTCGGTAGCCAAATGAAGGTTCTACTTGAGAAGGCCACTTTGTACTTCTGCTGCTAGGGCAGCTGTGTGCTCTTCTGTACGGAGAGAGCGTTCCATATTGGCATTGACTGTTATGACGCCGCGTGGACCGGGCATCTTGTGTTCGAGATAAGCATAGTGTGGCATTGCGTTGAATCGAGCAAACACAGTTCGTCCGAGCAGTGCATGATAGCCGCTGCGGAATGGGACAATATCGAAGATTAACTCCTTGCTTCGGAAGTTGTCTGGAGATCCGAAGACAACCTCTAATGTGGTTGAGCCCGTACAGCGGGCCTCTACACCTGGTATGACTCCTTTAAAGGTAGTCCTTGTAGGCTTGATCCTTGATGGGTTAATGCGCATTTTCCGCGCTATATCCTAATAGAGCAGATTGAGGCTGCTACCACCGTCCATAAGGACGCGAGTCAGGTGAAACCCATCAATTATTGGGTCTAAGACTAGTGCGGCTGAGCCCCCGTGACGGATGCTGGTCGGGTGGTCCCGGCGATCGAAAGTGATCGGGCACGACGACCATGGATTGAATTTTGGGGCGACTGGCTCTATCGCGTAGATGTCCCTAAGCGCACGCTTGCGTTCCCTCTTCGGGATGTGGGTGGCATATATCATGTTCACCGTTTTGACCTGAGGGGGCAACTTCTTCTGTCCCCCTGTGTTCGGCTGCCGGGGCTCTTCGTCGTCGTCCTCGCTTTGCGATCCTTTTTCCCTGGTTTCGGCGTTTAATTTGCCGTCCTGTTTGAAAACCAGCACTCTCTATTTGTATGATTAGGAGGCTTGTCGGGGTGACATGAATCTGGCATGGACAATCAAGTATGCGGTCCAAGCTGGATGGGCCTGAATAGTTCTTTTGGAATGGCTTCTTCCGCTGACCGTACTCAGAGCCGCTGAATCCAGCGTTGACCGCCGTGTCTTTGGTGTTGTCACCGCTATTTCGGCACTTGTATCTATTGCGTCGAGATTTGTCTTTGTTACTTTTAACTTCAGGGGTGCCAGAGTCGCTTGCATTGTTTTTGCTACGAGCCAACCAACTGTCCTCGCCCACACAAAAGCGGGTCATTAGTGCCATGAGGGCCGCCATGGATTTTGGCTTTTCTTGGCCGAGGTGGCGAGCGAGCCATTCGTCGCGGATGCTATGTTCGAAAGCTTCTAGAGCTTCAGCATGTCGACGGTCAACGATTTGGTTCTTTTTAGTTAGGAACCTTGTCCAGAATTTCCTGGCGGACTCTCCAGGCTGTTGGACTATATGGCTTAAGTCATCAGCGTCCGGAGGTCGAACATATGTACCTTGGAAGTTATCGAGGAAAGCCTCTTCCAAGTCCTCCCAACTGCCGATGGAATTTTCAAGCAGACTATTTAGCCAATGCCGAGCTGGCCCCTTGAGTTTTAGAGGGGCGTATTTGATGGCATGAAGGTAATCTCCGCGTGCCATATGGATGTGGAGAATGAAGTCTTCGATCCACACCACGGGGTCCGTGGTCCCATCGTATGATTCTATGTTCACGGGCTTGAATCCTTTGGGGAATTCATGGTCCAGGACCTCATCAGTGAAGCAATGAGGGTGTGTGGGGCCTCTGTATCAGGACGTATCGTGGCGCAGCTCTGAAGGAGTCCGTCTGCGGTGTTCGGCATGCGCATGACTGGGTTTGTCACGTCCGAATAGGTGGCCGTTGTCACGTGTCGAGGTGCGTCCTCGCGATCCGTAGATTGATCTGGTAGGTCATGCTTTATTGTTCAGGTTCTGCCGGAGGTCATGTGTATGGCCGTGGGCGAGGCCTGAGTGACGAGGCGGGGCGGGCTGGTGTTCGGCATGAGCTGACGTTTTGTCCCGACCACGCGATGGTCGGTCAGCCGCATTGTATGATGGGGGTATATATTTCGGCGCCTGCTCGTCGAACTGGAGTAGCAATTTACGCTTTGGGTAGCTTTTGGCTGGGCGCTTGAGGCCGTATTCTTCGGCTGCTAGGACATCGGTTCATTTATCGTTGAGCAGATCATGGTCAGCTTGAACCTACTACTGCTTCTTCTTCAGGCTCCTTACAGTGGCTATTAGCTGGCGCTTGAAGCGCTCCTGCTCAAGAGGTTCCTCAGGCACGATGAAATCCTCAGTGCCGAGGCTCACCTCGTCCTCGAAGAGCGGAAGGTAACTATAGTCCTCCAAATCTTTGTGTGGGGCCTGTTTAATAGGGCTAACATGCGCATCTTCCCGTTCATCTTGTTCGTTTGTTGTGTCGACGGGGTCTTCGTTGTTTTCGGCACCTTCCGGAGTGTCATATTCTCATGTGCCGGTGTTGCTATCTTTACTGCGGTGTGACTTAGAGCGGCGCCGCTGATGCCCGCGCTTGGACTATATTTCGGAAGGTTTATCCTCAACTGGGTCTTCCTTGTCATCGCTGATGTTTTCCTTTGGTGCATCCACCATGTATACGTCATACGAGGAAGAGGTCGTCCAGCGTCCGGTGAACGGTGGGTTCTGGTCTTCTTCTTCTCCGGCATCATCATCCATACTGTCGATGTCCTCAAAGTCGTAATCGAGTTCGTCAGTCAAATCCTCGACCGTGGCTATAAAGTGGGTGGCGGGTGGGAAGCAAAATTCTCCATCGCCAGCCCCTAGTTTGAGCCGGATATAGTTTGGCTGAGAGTCCTCCGCTAAGGACAGACTTTTTAACGAGTTTAGCATCTCGCCCAGAGGCGAGTGCTGGAAGATGTCTGTGGCGCTGAATTCGAAGATCGATAAACGATCAAGCTCAGCGTCCGCGGGCTCGCGTGGTTCGGAACCTACAGCCAGAGACGAGTCCGGTGTTCTGGTGTCATAGGCATAGAGTGAGACCAGGCCCTTGTGCGGCTCCAACACCGTGGAATCTGCGGCCTCCATGGTGGGGTTAATCCTCCCATCTTTGGATGGCGCGGCCTGCTCTGGCTCTAGGGCCGGAGCGGTTATAGGAGCGATCTCCTGGATGCGGCCCGATGACAGATTTAAGTCATGATCATCAGGGTGATCGGGAGCGGCTACCGCGGTATCAAATCCGACAAAGATCAAGTCTCCACGGATGTCCACGATGTAGTTTAAGCTCTCGAATCTGACCAGATGGCCAGGGGCGTAGCTTTCGATCTGCTCCAGATGGCCAAACGAGTTGGCTCGCAGTGTGAACCGCCGAACACAAAGATCTACCTGGGGAGGAAAGTTTCCCCGCAGACAGCGCCATTATTGACGATTGAAGGGGCCATCAAACCTTTCAACGACAGCACAGAGGAACGCTCAATGAAAGCACCAATGTCGGTGTCAAAACCGGCGGATCTCGGGTAGGGGTTCCCGAACTGTGCGTCTAAGGTTGATGGTAATAGGAGACAGGGGACACGAAGTTTTACCCAGGTTCGGGCCCTCTTGATGGAGGTAACACCCTACGTCCTGCTTGATTGATATTGATGGGTATGAGTATTACAAGAGTTTATCTACCACGAGATCGTAATGGCTAAACCCTAGAAGTCTAGCCTGTATGACTACGGTATTGAGTATCCCCTATCCGGACTAAGTCCTTCGGTTTATATAGACACCGGGGGGATCTAGGGTTACATAGAGTCGGTTACATAATATGGAATCTTCATAGTTGTTCGCCAAGCTTGCCTTCCACACCAAGGAGAGTCCCATCCGAACACGGGTACAGTCTTCGGTCCAGCCCATCAGTCCGGCCCATAGATAATAGGCCGGACGTCCGAGGACCCCTTAGTCCAGGACTCCCTCAGTCACACCAACTTATTCGGCGTGCGTCGCTCCATCCGGGGCACCTTCCTCTCACACATCCCCTCCGGCCTTCCAACCTTCATTTGTCACATAAAATTGTTGATCTTCAATGTTATTTGCACCTTTGTTCATGTCATTTTGTTTTTCTTCCACTTATTTTTTAAAATTATTGGTAATATATAATATATAGATGAAAAATGTTGTAAATATTGGACAACTATTTTGATGATTATTTGATGACAACTGAGAAGTGCGCTTACGTGCAAGCTTACTGGTGTGGTAAGAGAAATGAAGGAAATATGCCCTAGAGGCAATAATAAAGTTGTTATTTATATTTCCTTATATCATTATAAATGTTTATTATTCATGCTAGAATTGTATTAACCGGAAACTTAGTACATCTGTGAATACATAGACAAAACAGAGTGTCCCTAGTATGCATCTACTTGACTAGCTCGTTAATCAAAGATGGTTATGTTTCCTGGCCATAGACATGTGTTGTCATTTGATGCACAGGATCACATCATTAGAGAATGATGTGATGGAGAAGACCCATCTGTTAGCTTAGAATTATGATCGTTTAGTTTTATTGCTATTGCTTTCTTCATGACTTATACATGTTCCTCTAACTATGAGATTATGCAACTCCCGAATACCGGAGGAACACCTTGTGTGCTATCAAACGTCACAACGTAACTGGGTGATTATAAACATGCTCTATAGGTGTCTCCAAAGGTGTTTGTTGGGTTGATATAGATCGAGATTAGGATTTGTCACTCAGTGTATCAGAGAGTTATCCCTGGGCCCTCTCGATAATGCACATCACTATAAGCCTTGCAAGCAATGTGACTAATGAGTTAGTTGCGGGATGATGCATTATGAAACGAGTAAAGAGACTTGCCAGTAACAAGATTGAACTAGGTATGATGATACCGACGATTGAATCTCGGGCAAGTAACATACCGATGACAAAGGGATGAACGTATGTTGTTATGCGGTTTGACCGATAAAGATCTTCATAGAATATGTGCGAGCCAATATGAGCATCCAGGTTCCACTATTGGTTATTGACCGGAGAGGTGTCTCGGTCATGTCTGTATAGTTCTTGAACCCGTAGGGTCCACACGCTTTGTTTGATGACGATTTGTATTATGAGTTATGTGATTTGATGACCGAAGTTTGTTTGGAGTCCCAGATGAGATCACGGACATGACGAGGAGTCTCGAAATTGTCGAGAGGTAAAGATTCATATATAGGACGATGGTATTTGGACACTGTAAGTGTTCCGGGTGATACGGGGTCACCAGAAGGGGTTTCGGGCAACCCCCGACAAAGATATGGGCTTAATGGGCCAGGTAAGGGAACACGCCAGCCCACAAGGGGCTGGTGCGCCCCCTATAGGGCCTACCATGTGGGGATAAAGGGAAATGAGAGAAGGAAAAGGAAAGTATGAAGTAGGAGTCCTACTTCCTTCCCCTCCCCCTCCTTCCTCCCCCCCTTGTCCAAATATGGTAGGGGGCCCGAATTGGACTAGGGGCCCAAGTAGGATTCCTCCTACTTGGGCGCGCCCTAGGCTGCCTCCTTCCCTCTCCCTCCTTTATATACGTGGGGAGGGAACCCCTAGAACAAACATCAATTGTTCCTAGCCGTGTGCGGCGCCCCCCTCAACAGTTAACACCTCGATCATATCATCATAGTGCTTAGGCGAAGCCCTGCGCCGGTAACTTCATCATCACCGTCGCCATGCCGTCGTGCTGACGGAACTCTCCCTCGTCCTCAACTGGATCAAGAGCTCGAGGGACGTCATCATGCTGAAAGTGTGCTGAACACGGAGGTGCCGTACGTTCGGTACTTGGATCAGTTGGATCGTGAGACGTTCGACTACATCAACCGCGTTACTAAATGCTTCCGTTTTCGGTCTACGAGGGCACGTGGACACACTCTCCCCGCTCGTTGCTATGCTTCTCCTAGATAGATCTTGCGTGGTCATAGGATTTTTTTTGAAATACTACGTTCCCCAATAGTGGCATCCGAGCCAAGTCTATGCGTAGATGATATGCACGAGTAGAACACAAAGAGTTGTGGGCGATAATAGTCATACTGCTTACCACCAACGTCTTACTTTGATTCGGCGGTATTTTTGGATGAAGTGGCCCAGACCAACATTACATGACCGCGTTCATGAGACTGGTTCTATCGATGTGCTGCGCACACAGGTGGCTAGCGGGTGTCTGTTTCTCCAACTTTAGTTCAATCGAGTTTGACTACGGCCGGTCCTTGTTGATGCGTAGGTAAGAACGGTTCTTGCTAGAAGCCCGTAGCAGCCACGTAAAACTTGCAACAACAAAGTAGAGGACGTCTAACTTGTTTTTGCAGGGCATGTTGTGATGTGATATGGTCAAGACATGATGCGATATAATTTGTTGTATGATATGATCATGTTTTTGTTAAAGTTATCGGCAACTGGCAGGAGCCTTATGGTTGTATATTTATTGCATAAGATGCAAGCACCATATAATTGATTTACTTTATCACTATGTGATATCAATAGTAGCAAAAGCAATAGTTGGCGAGACGACTATGTGACGACACGTTGATAGAGATCAAGATGATGGAGATCATGGTGTCATGTCGGTGACGATGGAGATCATGGCGGTACTTTGAAGATGGAGATCAAAGGCACACGATAATGATGGCCATATCATGTCACATATTTTGATTGCATGTGATGTTTATCTTTTATGCATCTTATTTTGCTTAGTACGACGGTAGCATTATGAGATGATCCCTTACTAAAATTTCAAAGTATAAGTGTTCTCCCTGAGTATGCACCGTTGTGATAGTTCTTCGCGCTGATACACCATGTGATGATTAGGTGTGATAAGCTCTATGTTCACATACAACGGGTGCAAGCCAGTTTTGCACATGCGGAATACTCGGGTTAAACTTGACGAGCCTAGCATATGCAGATATGGCCTCGGAACACTAAGACGGAAAGGTCGAACGTGAATCATATAGTAGATATGATCAACATAGTGATGTTCACCATTGAAAGCTACTCCATGTCACGTGATGATCAGACATGGTTTAGTTGATATGGATCACGTGATCATTTAGATGACTAGAGGGATTTCTATCTAAGTGGGAGTTCTTAAGCAATATGATTAATTGAACCTTAATTTATCATGAACTTAGTACCTGATAGTATTTGCATATCTATGTTATATATCAATAGCTCGCGTATACCTCCCCTGTTTTATTTTTGATATGTACCTAGAGAAAAATAAGTTGAAAGGTGATAGTAGCAATGATGCAGACTGGGTCCGTGATTAGAGGATTATCCTCATTGCTGCACAGAAGAATTATGTCCTTGATGCACCGCTAGGTGACAGACCTATTGCAGGAGCATATGCTGAGATTATGAACGTTTCGCAAGCTAGGTATGATGACTACTTAATAGTTTAGTGCGACATGCTTTACGGCTTAGAACCGGGACTTCAAAAACGTTTTGAACGCCAAGGAGCATATAAGATGTTCCAAGAGCTGAAATTGGTATTTCAGACTCATGCCCGATGCTAAGAGGTATGAGACCTCTGACAAGTACTTTGCCTACAAGATGGAGGAGAATAGGTCAACTAGTGAGCATGTGCTCAGAATGTCTGGGTACTACAATCGCTTGAATCAAGTGGGAGTTAATCTTCCAGATAAGATAGTGCTTGATAGAGTTCTCTAGTCACTATCACCAAGTTATTGGAACTTCGTGATGAACTATAATATGCAAGGGATGACGAAAATGATTCCCGAGCTCTTCACGATGCTGAAATCGGTGAAGGTAGAAATCAAGAAAAGCATCAAGTGTTGATGGTTGACAAGACCACTAGTTGCAAGTAAAAGGGCAAGGGAAAGAAAGGGAACTTCAAGAAGAATGGCAAGCAAGTTGCCACTCCCATGAAGAAGCCCAAAGCTAGACCCAAGACTGAAACTGAGTGCTTCTACTACAAAGGAAATGGTCACTGGAAGAGGAACTGCCCCAAATACTTGTTGGATAAGAAGGATGGTAAAGTAAACAAAAGTATATATGATATACATGTTGTTGATGTGTACTTTACTAGTGTTCATAGTAGCCCATGGGTATTTGATATTGGTTCAGTTGCTTTGATTAGGAACTTGAAACAAGAGTTACAAAATGAACAGAGACTAGGTGAGGGCGAGGTGACGATATGTGTTGGAAGTGATTCCAAGGTTGATAAGATCACCATCGCACACTCTCTTTACCTTCGGGATTAGTGTTTAACCTAAAATAAATGTTGTTTGGTGTTTGCGTTGAGCATAATGTGATTGGATCATGTTTATTGCAATATGGTTATTCATTTAAGTCAAAGAATAATTGTTATTCTATTTACATGAATAAAACCTTCTGTGGTCATACACCCAAGGTGAATGGTTTGTTGAATCTCCATTGTAGTGATACACATATTCATAATATTGAAGCCAAAAGATGCAAGGTTAATAATGATAGTGCAACTTATTTGTGGCACTGCCGTTTAGGTCATATTGGTGTAAAGTGCATGAAGAAACTCCATGCTGATGGGCTTTTGGAATCACTTAATTATGAATCATTTGATGCTTGCGAACCATGCCTCACGGGCAAGATGACTAAAGCTCCATTCTCCGGAACAATGGAGCGAGCCACTGAGTTATTGGAAATAATACATACTGATGTATGCGGTCCGATGAATGTTGAGGCTCACGGCGGGTATCGTTATTTTCTGAGATTCACAGATGATTTAAGCAGATATGGGTATATCTACTTAATGAAACACAAGTATGAAACATTTGAAAAGTTTAAAGAAAGTCACAGTGAAGTTGAGAATCATCGTAACAATAAAATAAAGTTTCTACGATCTGATCGCGGAGGCAAATGTTTGAGTTACGAGTTTGGCCTTCATTTAAAAACAATATGGAATAGTTTCACAACTCATGCCACCTGGAACACCACAAAATAATGGTGTGTCTGGACGTCGTAACCATACTTTATTATATATAGTGCGATCTATGGTGTCTCTTACCTATTTACCACTATCGTTTTGGGGTTATGCATTAGAGACAACTGCATTAACATTAAATAGGGCACCATCTAAATCAGTTGAGACGACGCCGTATGAACTATGGTTTGGCAAGAAACCTAAGCCGTCGTTTCTTAAAAGTTTGGGGTTGCGATGCTTATGTGAAAAAGTTTCAAACTGATAAGCTCGAATCTAAATCGGAGACGTGCGTCTTCATAGGATACCCAAAAAGAAACTGTTGGGTACACCTTCTATCATAGATCCGAAGGCAAGATATTTGTTGCTAAGAGTGGATCCTTTCTTGAGATGGAGTTTTCTCGAAAGAAGTGAGTGGGAGGAAAATAGAACTTGTTGAGATAGTTGTACCTTCTCTCGAGTTGGAAAGTAGTTCATCACAGAAATCAGTTCCAGTGATGCCTACACGAATTAGTGAGGAAGTTAATGATGATGATCATGAAACTTCAAATCAAGTTACTACCGAACCTGTAGGTCAATCAGAGTACAATCCACACCAGAGTGATACGGTAATCCTGTTCTGGAAGTCATGTTACTAGACTATGATGAACCTACGAACTATGAGGAAGTGTCGGATGTGGGGTTTCGGCAAACCGTTAAGGTTCGAACACTGGTGTAACATCCCAAATTTTCAATTTGAAATGTTATACATAGATCATTCATGCATATTATATTTTATTGCATTTTCGTTTCGTGATCCTCGAAATCCTAAGCAACTCAAGGACCCTCAGAGAGAGTTGGGGATTTCCTGGTTTTCGTATTTGATTTTTATCAAATACTGAAATGAGGATTTTGGTTTTAATTATTTTTTCTCTCCTAAAATATTTCATATTAAAATATATGAGAGGAGATAATATGACTTCTCCAAAATAAATGAAATATTGGAGGAAAATATTAAAATCAAATATTTGATTTTATTTGGATTTTATTGCAATTTTATTTGCATTAGAAAAATTGCACGTTTTTCAAAATTGCATTTTAGGGCCAAGAAAATGTTCACCTCATTCCAAATATTTTATTTAGACGGAGAAAATTTGTTTTGGCATTTTTAGATTTATATTTTATTTTCTAGGATTTATTTTCTGTTCGGTGGAATTGCTTTTAAAAAAATGCGCAGTGGCTACCTGGGCCGAAGCCCAGCCACCGGCCCACTCACCCGCGCCACCATCTCCTTCCAGGAGACCGCCGCCGCCGCCGCCTCGGACAGGAGTCCGGCCGGGACTCCTCTTCGCCGCCGCCCTTGCCCCTCCTCCAAGCCGCCCCTCCCCCTCTTTAAATACCCCCAGAGCCCCGCCACCACCACCCACCCCGTCGCCCCGCCACCACAGTCGCACCGCCGCCTCTGCCGCGCCTCGCCGCCGCCGCCGCCTCTCGCCGCGCCGCACCGACGTCGCCTCGCCGCCGCAGTCCGCCGCCCCGCCGTCGCAGCCCCGCCTCTAGCCGGAGCCTCGCCGGAGGTACCACTGCCGTTTGCCGCCGCCGCGTTTTTAGAAAAACGCTTCAGTTTTTTAGAAAAACCCTAGTTTGTTTTTTAGATCGATTCGCCGGTTTTCTCGGTTTATCTACTTAGCGGACGTTCGTCCGTACGTTCATTTTAAAAAATGGTTTTCGCTCGATAGTTACAGACAACGAACGTTCGTTCGTTAGCCTGTTCATCAGTTTTCTTTTTCTCGAATTTTTTCGCGATTATTTTCGGTCGTGATTTCTGATCCAATTTTCGTTTTAGTTTATCTTTTCGCTCGTTTGTCGGAATCAGGCGATTCAAGCACCTAGATCTTCGTCTCGAAACCCTCTTTCTGTTTAACCAACTTGAACAAGCTTTTGCTACTGTAAAATTTGACCTTAGTCCAGATTAGTAAACGGATCTTGTTTCTTTCGCAATTTGAGTGTTGTTGCTCCATTTGATTTGATTCTTTTCGCAAACCGGAGTTCTTAAGATGAGCTTTCTGGTTAGATCTTCTTGTTTGAGTTTTACCCGTGTTTCTTTGCTTGATTGCTTATGTATGCTATTGTTTGTTTGCGATAAACACCCGGAGTGCGAAGCGTGCTACTACGAGTCCCTAGGTTTTGCGGATCATCAGCAAGGCAAGTAACACTTTGATCATACCCCTTTGTCACCTAGTTTTTATGCATTAGTTCCAATCCTCAAACATTGCATGGTTAGGATGTGATTAACATGTGGGTTGGGAAGTAGTTGATGAGGTAGAACCTATTGCCCTGTTATATTCAAACCCTTGGGAGTTACTTCTACTTGTTGCTTATATTGCTATGCTATCTCGTAGACGTGGTTTGGGTGAGTGAAATCCATGATAGATGTGAGATTGTTAATTAATGGTTTAACTTAAGGTGGCAACTTGAATACACATCTGTGTGGATTGTTTGTTGGGCACCTGGGGAATCCAGTGTTGTCCTAGGATATCCCGGAGTACCCGTGTGTTAATCCTATGGTCCGCCACCCAGGCTCAAAGGGAACCGAGATATTTTCATGCTAGAAACTTCCGTGTGCAACCACAAGCTATTATGGGCTCTAGCATAGTTGAGTAAGTTGCGTGAAGCTCCCGAAGAGGTGCATCAACAGGTAGTGGGATGTAGGTTTGGTATGGTCTGCCCGGAGTAAGGGGTTAATGCTTCTGAAAGACTGTGTCTCGGTCATCCGTTTCTCAAACACCATGTAGTGCGAGAAATCCAACGGAGGAGATCGGGTCTTGTGGGGAAAAGTGCGCAAACCTCTGCAGAGTGTATAAACTAATCATGGTTAGCCATGTACTCGGTTATGGACATCTTGAGTATCTAGTACTTGGAGTATCCTAAGTATCTCATCACTCTAAACTAATATTGTTGGGTTGTTAATTACTTTAATTGGGATTGAGTTGGAGGAACCTTCTCAATGATGTTTCAACTACCATGATAGTTAAATTAAAATCTATTCCTTTGTTGTAGGGAAAAATTGGCTTTTCGCAAAAACTATAACCATAGAGCTTTCCACCAGCCAAATATGCATGTACTGATAGCATTATTCTGTTCTTGCTCTACTGTGTTATTTTGCCAGCATATACCATGTGCTGACCCGTTTTCGGGCTGCAACGTATCATGTTGCAGACTTTTCAGACGAGGAGTAAGGTTCGTTAGGTCGATGCCGTGCAGCTCAGCTATGCCGTTGGAGTTGATGGACTCACTTTATCTTCCAAGCCTTCCGCTGTTATCGTATTAGATGGCCTTAAGCCATATTTACTGTAATAAGTTCTCTTTTGAGACATTCGATGTAATAAGTGTGTGATTGCTACTCTGTTATAAATCCTCGAGTATTGTGTGTGTCAGCATTACCGATCCAGGGATGACACTGAAGCACAGAGACTTGGCCGTTTGAGGTCGGGTCGCTACAACTGGGGTGCGCGCGAAGTCTTTTCCTCCCACCGATCTACGCCCTAGCTCGTAGAGATCTCACGGACGAACTCGACGAACTCGCAACCATTGTGGTGTAATACCCTACTCCAGTGTGGTGGTAGTGGATTGCCTCTTGGGCTGATGATGAACAATACAAGGGGAAGAACAGCCTCCTCGTGTTGAGGTGTTCTTGTGCTTGGCTAACTTGTGTGGGTGAGTGCTGGATGAACTGCTCGATCCTTCTGGTCTCGTCCCTTGTTCTCGTCCCCCGCCCCCCTTGCGTGGTGGTGGCTAGCTTTACTTATGTAGGCCCTGGTCCTCTTCCCAAATATTGAGCGGGAAGGGAGCCAACAACATCAGGTAAATTTGAAGGGGGGCAGCTACTACAAGCCATCCTGACAAAGGTGGTCTCCGCCTGCGAAAGGCTCTGGTGGTGACGCCGTCTTGGGCTCCATGATGACCTCCGTCTTGCCGTCCTTCTGGTCTTGGTCTTGTTGCACCGATATGGCAACCTTTGTCCGATGCCTCGGTACTCCTCACCTGCGCTGGCCTCCTTAGCACCAAAGAGGAAACAAGGACGCTGTGCGTGCTGGTGCCCGCCTGGCGCCCGCCTGGTGTCGATCGTCATGGCTCACTTCACAAGAGCCTCGTGAGGTTCGCCTCGCCTTGATATCTCCGCTCCTCGTGAGCCTGCCCGACTAGGACAATCCAGAGGGGGTCTCGTGTCGTCCGCCTCGCGAGGCTTGGCCCCTCGCGAAGGTCTTGGATGCCTTATTAATGAAGACGGGTCGTACGGCCTGCTGGCTTAGCCATGTCGCGGGCCGCAGGCAGGCAAGTCTGGGGACCCCCGTTCCCAGAACGCCGACAGGAAGCGATGATGAGCCCAGATTCCAACAGATGGCTTGAGGCCATGAAATCTAAGATAGAATCCATGTATGAGAACAAAGTGTGGACTTTGGTGGACCTGCCCGATGATCGGCAAGCCATTGATAATAAATGGATCTTCAAGAGGAAGACGAACGCTGATAGTAGTGTTACTATCTACAAAGCTCGGCTTGTCGAAAAGGGTTTTTGACAAGTTCAAGATGTTGGCTACGATGAGATTTTCTCACTCGTATCGATGCTTAAAGTCTGTCCGAATCATGTTATCAATTGCCACATTTTATGAAATCAGACAAATGGATATCAAAAATGCATTCCTTAATGGATTTATTAAAGAAGAGTTCTATATGATACAACCAGAAGGTTTTGTTAATCCTAAAGGTGCTAACAAAATGTGCAAGCTCCAGCAATCCATCTATGGACTGGTGCAAGCATCTCGGAGTTGGAATATACACTTTGATGAGTTGGTCAAAGCACATAGTTTTATATAGACTTGCGGTGAAGCATGTATTTCCAAGAAAGTGAGTGGGAGCACTATAGCATTTCTGTAAGTATATGTGAATGATATATTGTTGATCAGAAATGATGTAGAATTTTCTGGAAAGCATAAAGGAGTGTTTGAAAGGAGTTTTTCAAAGAAAGACCTCGGTGAGGCTGCTTACATATTATGCACCAAGATCTATAGAGATAGATCAAGACGCTTGATAAGATTTTTCAATGAGTACATACCTTGACAAGTTTTTAAAGTAGTTCAAAATGGAACAGTCAAAGAAGGAGTTCTTAACTGTATTGCAAGGTGTAAAGTTGAGTAAGACTCAAAACACGACCACGGCAGAAAATAGAAAGAGAATGAAAGTCATTCCCTATGCCTCGGCCATAGGTTCTATAAAGTATGCTATGTTGTGTACCAAACCTATTGTGTACCTTGCCATGAGTTTGGCAAGGGGGTACGATATTGATCTAGGAGTGGATCACTTGACAGCGGTCAAAATTATCCTTAGAAGACTAAGGAGATATTTCTCGGTTATGGAGGTGATAAAGAGTTTGTTGTAAAGAGTTACATCGATGCAAGCTTTTACACCAATCCGGATGACTCTGTGTCTCAATCTGGATACATATTGAAAGTGGGAGCAATTAGCTAGAGTAGCTCCATGCAGAGCATTGCAGACATAGAAAATTTGCAAAATACGTACGGCTCTGAATGTGACAGACCCATTGACTAAGCTTCTCTCACAAGCAAAACATGATCACACCTTAGTACTCTTTGGGTGTTAATCACATGGCGATGTGAACTAGATTATTAACTCTAGTAAAACCTTTTGGGTGTTGGTCACATGGTGATGTGAACTATTGGTGTTAAATCACATGGCGATGTGAACTAGATTATTGACTCTAGTGCAAGTGGGAGACCGAAGGAAATATGCCCTAGAGAAAATAATAAAGTTGTTATTTATATTTCCTTATATCATTATAAATGTCTATTATTCATGCTATAATTGTATTAACCAGAAACTTAGTACATGTGTGAATACATAGACAAAACAGAGTGTCCCTAGTATGCCTCTGCTGGACTAGCTCATTAATCAAAGATGGTTATGTTTCCTGACCATAGACATGTGTTGTTATTTAATGAATGGGATCACATCATTAGAGAATGATGTGATGGACAAGATCCATCTGTTAGCTTAGCATTATGATCGTTTAGTTTTATTGCTATTGATTTCTTCATGACTTATACATGTTCCTCTAACTATGAGATTATGCAACTCCCGAATACCGGAGGAACAACTTGTGTGCTATCAAACGTCACAACGTAACTGGGTGATTATAAAGATGCTCTACAGGTGTCCCCGAAGGTGTTTGTTGGGTTGACATAGATCAAGATTAGGATTTGTCACTCTGTGTATCGGAGAGGTATCTCTGGGCCCTCTCGATAATGCAGATCATTATAAGCCTTGAGAGCAATGTGACAAATGAGTTAGTTGCGGGATGATGCATTACGGAACGATTAAAGAGACTTGCCAGTAATATGATTGAACTAGGTATGATGATATCGACGATCGAATCTCGGGAAAGTAACATACCGATGACAAAGGGAACAACGTATGTTGTTATGTGGTTTGACCGATAAAGATCTTCGTATAATATGTGGGAGCCAATATGAGCATCCAGGTTCCGCTATTGGTTATTGACCAGAGAGGTGTCTCGGTCATATCTACATAGTTCTCGAACCCGTAGGGTCTGCATGCTTAACGTTCGATGACAATTTGTATTATGAGTTATGTGATTTGATGACTGAAGTTTGTTTGGAGTCCCAGATGAGATCACGAACATGACGAGGAGTCTCGAAATGGATGAGAGGTAAAGATTCATATATAGGAAGATGGTATTTGGACACCGAAAGTGTTCCGGGTGATACCGGGTCACGAGAAGGGGTTCCGGGCAACCCCCGGCAAAGATATGGGCTTAATGGGCCAGGTAAGGGAACACACCAACCCACAAGGGGCTGGTGCGCCCCCTATAGGGCCTGCCACGTGGGGAGAAGGGGAAAGGAGAGGAGGAAAAGGAAAGTATGAAGTAGGACTCCAACTTCCTTCCCCTCCCCCTCCTTCCTTTCCCCCTTGTCCAAATATGGCAGGGGGGCCAATTGGACTAGGCGCCCAAGTAGGATTCCTCCTACTTGGGCGCACCCTAGGCTGCCTCCCTCCCTCTCCCTCCTCTATATACGTGGGGAGGGAACCCCTAGAATACACATCAATTGTTCCTAGCCGTGTGCGGCGCCCCCCTCCACATTTAACACCTCAGTCATATCGTCATAGTGCTTAGGCGAAGCCCTACGCCGGTAACTTCATCATCACCGTCGCCACGCCGTCGTGCTGATGGAACTCTCCCTCATCCTCTACTGGATCAAGAGCTCGAGGGACGTCATCGTGCTGAACGTGTGCTGAACACGGAGGTGCCATACGTTCGGCACTTGTATCGGTTGGATCATGAAGACGTTCAACTACATCAACCGCGTTACTAAACGCTTTCGCTTTCGGTCTACGAGGGTACGTGGACACACTCTCCCCGCTTGTTTCTATGCTTCTCCTAGATAGATCTTGCGTGATTGTAGGAATTTTTTTTGAAATACTACATTCCCCAACAAGCAACTCCAACGCGACAATCCATTTCGTCCACGCGCGTTTGTTTGGGTCGTGGCGGACAGAAAATCTAGCCCAACGCGCCGACCCAAACTGACGCATGGATGAAAGCCGACCCATTCTGGCCCATTTTTTAGCCTCATTTGCGTCAGCACGAACACGAGGCGGACGCGCGCGATGTCGGTGTCAAAACCGGTGGATCTCGGGTAGGGGGTCCCGAACTGTGCGTCTAGGATCGATGGTAACAGGAGACATGGGACATAATGTTACCTAGGTTCAGGCCCTCTCTAGGGAGGTAATACCCTATGTCCTGCTTGATTGATATTGATGAATATTGGTGTTACAAGAGTTGATCTACCACGAGATCATGATAGCTAAACACTAAAAGCCTAGCCTATATGACTATGGTAATGATTGTGTCCTTTCCAGACTATCCCCTCCTATTTATATAGACACCGAGGGGATCTAGGGTTTACATAGAGTCGGTTACATAAGAAGGAATCTTCATAGTCGGTCACCAAGCTTGCCTTCCACGCCAAGGAGAGTCCAATCCGGACTCAGGTATAGTCTTCGGCATTCATGTCTTCACAGCCCATCAGTCCGGCCCATGGATAACAGGCCGGACGCCCGGGGACCCCTTAGTCCAGGACTCCCTCAGTAGCCCCTGAACCTGGCTTAAATGATGAGGAGTTCGGCGCGCAGATTGTCTTCGTCATTGCAAGGCAGGTCCCCTTTTATCTGAACTTCAAAACAGTCTTCGGATGCGACGATAGTATCCAGACCTGTCACAGACACCATACAAAACCGTGGAGAGAATATATATTTTTGCACGAGTCTAATCCGCTTACAACTTTTACAATATGACATCACGCCTGTTCGATCATAAATTTGGACCATTTTTCATCTGCGGCTCCACGTTTCAAGATGAGGTTGCCATTGGCACTTCTTGTCAAAGCAGAGATCGTGCCCCCTTATTACGGGATTCTCATCAATACGGGCGTGAGTAACCCAACCATGCCGTTTATACAGCCCTTGGGAATAGGCGAATCTTAAGGCGAGTGAGGAGTCGTTCAATATTCGTTGCCTTTATAAGGGGATAAGGATTCCCTCTTCCTCCCTCACGCCCTCTCTCTGTCCTTCCAATCTCGAGCTCCGGTGCCCAAGTTCTCATCTCTTTCCCACCCAAGCAACCATGTCCGGATCCGGAGGTCAGGGAAAGTGGATGGTTTCCTCCATCAAGGAGGAGAACATTACGGAGATTCAGGCGGCCGGGTACTTGGCGAAGGCGATCGCTCACCGCCTGCCGGCCAAGGGACAAATCATCCCCACGCTGGAGCCCACCGAGAGGGTGGTGTTCCTCCCCCATTTGTTCCGCAGGCTAGGGTTTCCACTCCACCCTTTTGTATCGCCCATGATGCGGCTATATCTCCCACGTATCGAAGCATGATTTAGAGGCATAACCACATTGTAAGCAATGTCGCAAGTGAGGTAATCTTCACAACAACCCATGTAATAATAAGGAAAAGAGATACATAGTTGCCTTACACTCGCCACGTCACACAAATAGCATAAATATCATTACATTCATCCAGATACACTCAAGGTCCGACTACGGAACCCAAAATAAAGAACAACCCCAAATGCGACAAATTCCCCGATCGCCCCAACTGGGCATCACTACTGATCGTCTGGAAAGGAAACGCAGTATTGTCCTGAGTCCTCATCGAACTCCCACTTGAGCTCAGTCGAATCACCTGGAGCGGTATCATTGGTCCTTGCATCTGGTTTTGGAAGGAATCTGTGAGTCACGGGGACTCAGCAATCTCACACCCTCACGATCAAGACTATTTAAGCTTATAGGTAGGGTAAAGGTATGAGGTGGAGCTGCAGCAAGCGGCTAGCATATTTGGTGGCTAACATACGCAACTGAGAGCGAGAAGAGAAGGCAAAGGCACGGTCGACAAACTATGATCAAGAAGTCATCCTAGAACAACCTACGATCAAACATAACTCGAGACCGTGTTCTCTTCCCGGACTCTGCCGAAAAGAGACCATCACAGCCACACACTCTGTTGATTCATTTTAATTAAGTTAAGTTAAAGGTTATCTACAACCGGACATTAACAAATTCCCATCTGCCCATAACCGCGGGCACGGCTTTCGAAAGATCAAATCCCTGCAGGGGTGTCCCAACTTAGCCCATCACAAGCTCTCACGGCCAACGAAGGATATTCCTTCTCCCAAGACAATCCGATCAATCTCGGAATCTCGGTTACAAGACATCTCGACAATGGTAAAACAAGTACAGCAAGACCACCCGCTGTGCCGACAAATCACGATAGGAGCTGCACATATCTCGTTCTCAGGGCACACCGGATAAGCTAAGTGTATGGAAGCCAACGTAACCCAAGTTGCCAAGGGACGGCCCCGCACGGTGCTCTGGGTTGGACCAACAGTTAGAGAAGCACTGGCCCGGGGGTTTAAAATAAAGATGACCCTTGAGTCCGCGAAACCCAAGGGAAAAAGGCTAGGTGGCGAATGGTAAAACCAAGGTTGGGCCTTGCTGGAGGAGTTTTATTCAAGGCGAACTATCAAGGGCTTCCTATTATAACCCAACCGTGTAAGGAACGCAAAATCAAGGAACATAACACTGATATGACAGAAACTAGGGCAGCAAGAGTGGAACAAAACACCAGGCATAAGGCTGAGCCTTCCACCCTTTACCAAGTGTATAGGTGCATTAAGATAAACAAGATATGATAATGATATCCCAACAATAAACATGTTCCAACAAGGAACAAACTCCAATCTTCACCTGCAACTAGCAACGCTATAAGAGGGGCTGAGCAAAGCGGTAACATAGCCAAACAACGGTTTGCTAGGACAAGGTGGGTTAGAGGTTTGACATGGCAATATGGATGGCATGATAAGCAAGTGGTAGGTATCATAGCATAGGCATAGCAAAAGAGTGAGCATCTAGCAAGCAAAGATAGAAGTGATTTCGAGGATATGGTCATCTTGCCTGCAAAGTTCTCCGTGTTGACTTGATCCTCGTAAGCATACTCAATGGGATCCTCGATCACGTACTCGTCTCCCGGCTCTACCCAAGCAAGAACAACAAGCAAAGGGAGACACAATCAACCACGTGTAATGCACAAGCAACATGATGCAAAACATGTCATGATATGCGGGATGCGATATGCGATGCATATGCATGATCTGGAAAGGAATGATTTAACCTGGCCTCAACTTGGAAAACCAAGAGTGCCACTAGAAAGGTGAGTTGATTTCGGTCAAAATCAATATAAAGATCACCGAAATCAGATGCATGGTTTGGAAATGACAAGCAAAACAAATATGGCACAAAGCTGCGATTAACAGCACGAGGCCATCTAAATGCATCAAGTACAACATGCTACAACACTCTAACATCGCAAAAAAAGTACATGGCAGGGATCCACTCAAGATGCTTGACAAAAGATGAACATTGAGCTACGGCTAATTCACTCAATAGCAGGTTCAGACAAGCATGGCAAAAGTGCAAAAGATATCAGGTTTCAGACTTAGTGAAATTAACATCAACTCAGGAATTTAACATCAGGAAGCAATGTTTAGAGCAAGGCAACCACATGCTACAGGAACATATCATGGCAAAACAAGGCATGGCATGAAGCTACTCAAAGCATACAACAAAAGTCCCTTACTGACCATAAGCCAAAAGGGATCAGAAAATACAATGGCAACCATGTGAACATAGAAATCATCGTTAACAGATTCAGACTTAGTGAAAAACTGGAACATGGCAAAACAGATATCAAGTAGGCATGTTTACGAGCTCGATGCACTCACTATAACGCATTGCATGAGAAACTAATCATACACCCAGCATGTAGACATGGCATAGAAGCTAGACATGGCAAGAACAACAACATAGCATGCACGGATCAACTACAACAACCTCGGCAAAGTTGCTAAACAAGTTAACAATCTACCAGGAACATTTTATAGCAAAAGTAGAGCTTGATTTACTCATGCTAGGGTGCTCCATAATTGCAAACAAAGACATGGATGGATAGAGCATCACAATATCTACAAAACATCCTTACTGATCATGCTCAAAAGAGGCATGGATCACTCGGTAGCAACATGAACACATGGCATAAAAATATAGACAGAGCAATGACTTAGAATATTTCTAAGTCCATGAAATCAGCAACATTAAGTAAGCTACTTTGCATGCTTGTGCTAGTCACCACAGAGATCATAAAAATACATGGCATACACCCCTGTAAAGATGGCATGGCATACTTCAAATCACATGTAGAGCTCAAGATCATAGCATGCACACATTAATCATGGAAAAAATGACAAAAGTGCATTTGCTGATAATAATCTGAAACTAACATCACATAGCCCTCTTCCAATAGCATTTCGCGCATCAAGATGAGCTCAAATGAACATGATGCAATGAGATGAAATAAAGTACTCGTTGTCGGTGTCAAAACCGGCGGATCTCGGGTAGGGGGTCCCGAACTATGCGTCTAAGGCGGATGGTAACAGGAAGCAGGGAACACGATGTTTTACCCAGGTACGGACCCTCTTGATGGAGGTAAAACCCTACGTCCTGCTTGATTTATTCTTGATGATATGAGTATTACAAGAGTTGATCTACCACGAGATCGGAGAGGCTAAACCCTAGAAGCTAGCCTAAGGTATGATTGTATGTTGTCCTACGGACTAAAACCCTCGGGTTTATATAGACACCAGAGGGGGCTAGGGTTACACAAGGTCGGTTACAAAGGAGGGGATATACATATCTGTATTGCCTAGCTTGCCTTCCACACCAAGTAGAGTCCCATCCGGACACGAGACGAAGTCTTCAATCTTGTATCTTCATAGTCCAACAGTCCGGCCAAAGGATATAATCCGGCTGTCCGGATACCACCTAATCCAGGACTCCCTCAGTAGCCCCCGAACCAGGCTTCAATGATGATGAGTCCGGCGCGCAGTATTGTCTTCGGCATTGCAAGGCGGCTTCTTCTCCATCTTTCGAACGTTTGTAAAGCAGCGTCCGGTCCCATAAATGTTTGGGCCTGTTGGCTTCTGTGCCCAGTAAGGGCTTTCTCCCACGCGTCGAATGAATACGAGGCGCCGGGGCATTTTTACATTCGCCCCCCTAGCCAGATAAATAAATTGTCTATTAAAGGGATGGGGATCCTTAGATCCGATCCATACCATCCTCCCCCAGCGAGAGTCCATCAGAGCGCGTTCCGGAAAGATCCATTCCAGCATGGCCGACCTCCGCAGCTCCTCCTCCCTCCCCCGAAGCCCTAAGCCCGGTGATTGGGAGAGGTGTTCAGTCCCACACAGTCGTTTAGTCAAACTGCAGACTAAGGGATTTCTCCCTCCGGCGTACATGGTGCCCGTTCGAGCCGGGCTTGCCACCTATAATGGCGGGGAGCAAGCGGAGAGCTTACCATGTCCCTCTATTGGGGAACGGGTCTGCCTTGTTCCCTATCTATTAAGGGGACTCGTATTTCCAATTCATCTGTTCCTCCGCGGGCTCCTGGAGTTCTACGGCCTCCAATTACACAATTTCACCCTCGCCTCCATGAAGGAAATATGCCCTAGAGGCAATAATAAAGTTATTATTTATTTCCTTATATCATGATAAATGTTTATTATTCATGCTATAATTGTATTAACCGGAAACATAATACATGTGTGAATAAATAGACAAACAGAGTGTCACTAGTATGCCTCTACTAGACTAGCTCGTTAATCAAAGATGGTTATGTTTCCTAACCATAAACAAAGAGTTGTTGCTTGATTAACGGGATCACGTCATTAGGTGAATGATCTGATTGACATGACCCATTCCATTAGCTTAGCACCCGATCGTTTAGTATGTTGCTATAGCTTTCTTCATGACTTATACATGTTCCTATGACTATGAGATTATGCAACTCCCGTTTGCCGGAGGAACACTTTGTGGTGCTACCAAATGTCACAACGTAATTGGGTGATTATAAAGGTGCTCTACAGGTGTCTCCAAAGGTAGATGTTGGGTTGGCGTATTTCGAGATTAGGATTTTTCACTCCGATTGTCGGAGAGGTATCTCTGGGCCCTCTCGGTAATACACATCACATAAGCCTTGCAAGCATTGCAACTAATGAGTTAGTTGTGAGATGATGTATTACGGAACGAGTAAAGAGACTTGCCGATAATGAGATTGAACTAAGTATTGAGATACCGACGATCGAATCTCGGGCAAGTAACATACCGATGACAAAGGGAACAACGTATGTTGTTATGCGGTCTGACCGATAAAAGATCTTCGTAGAATATGTAGGAGCCAATATGAGCATCCAGGTTCCGCTATTGGTTATTGACCGGAGACGTGTCTCGGTCATGTCTACATTGTTCTCGAACCCGTAGGGTCCGCACGCTTAAGGTTTTGATGACAGTTATATAATGAGTTTATGCATTTTGATGTACCGAAGTTTGTTCGGAGTCCCGGATGTGATCACGGACATGACGAGGAGTCTCGAAATGGTTGAGACATAAAGATTGATATATTGGAAGCCTATATTTGGATATCGAAAGTGTTCCGGGTGAAATCGGGATTTTACCAGATTACCGGGAGGTTACCGGAACCCCCCGGGAGGTATGTGGGCCTTAGTGGGCCTTAGTGGAAGAGAGGAGAGGTGACTAGGGCTGGGTCGCGTGCCCCTCCCCCCTAGTCCGAATAGGACAAGGAGAGGGGGCCGGCGCCCCCCTTCCTTCTCTCTCTCCTCCCCCCCCCCGAATCCTATTCCAACTAGGAAAGGGGGGGAATCCTACTCCCGGAGGGAGTAGGACTCCTCCTGGCGCGCCCTATCCTGGCCGGCCGCACCCCCCCTTGATCCTTTATATACGGAGGCAGAGGGCACCCCTAGACACACAAGTTGATCCACGTGATCATATTCTTAGCCGTGTGCGGTGCCCCCTTCCACCATAATCCTCGATAATATTATAGCGGTGCTTAGGCGAAGCCCTGCGACGGTAGTACATCAAGATCTTCACCATGCCGTCGTGCTGACGGAACTCTTCCCCGACACTTTGCTGGATCGGAGTCCGGGGATCGTCATCGAGCTGAACGTGTGCTAGAACTCGGAGGTGCCGTAGTTTCGGTGCTTGATCGGTCGGGCCGTGAAGACGTACGACTACATCAACCACGTTGTGCTAACGCTTCCGTTGTCGATCTACAAGGGTACGTAGATCACACTCTCCCCTCTCATTGCTATGCATCACCTTGATCTTGCATGTGCGTAGGAATTTTTTTGAAATTACTACGAAACCCAACAGTGGCATCCGAGCCTAGGTTTTATATGTTGATGTTATATGCATGAGTAGAACACAAGTGAGTTATGGGCGATATAAGTCATACTGCTTACCAGCATGTCATACTTTGGTTCGGCGGTATTGTTGGACGAAGCGGCCCGGACCGACATTACGCGTACGCTTACGCGAGACCGGTTCTCCCGACGTGCTTTGCACGAAGGTGGCTAGCGGGTGACAGTTTCTCCAACTTTAGTTGAACCAAGTGTGGCTACGCCCGGTCCTTGCGAAGGTTAAAACAACACCAACTTGACAAACTATCATTGTGGTTTTGATGCATAGGTAAGATTGGTTCTTGCTTAAGCCCGTAGCAGCCACGTAAAAGATGCAACAACAAAGTAGAGGACGTCTAACTTGTTTTTGCAGGGCATGTTGTGATGTGATATGGTCAAGACATGATGCTAAATTTTATTGTATGAGATGATCATGTTTTGTAACCGAGTTATCGGCAACTAGCAGGAGCCATATGGTTGTCGCTTTATTGTATGCAATGCAATCGCGCTGTAATGCTTTACTTTATCACTAAGCGGTAGCGATAGTCGTGGAGGCATAAGATTGGCGAGACGACAGTGATGCTATGATGGAGATCAAGGTGTCGCGCCGGTGACGATGGTGATCACGATGGTGCTTCGAAGATGGAGATCACAAGCACAAGATGATGATGGCCATATCATATCACTTATATTGATTGCATGTGATGTTTATCTTTTATGCATCTTATCTTGCTTTGATTGACGGTAGCATTATAATATGATCTCTCACTAATTATCAAGAAGTGTTCTCCCTGAGTATGCACCATTGCGAAAGTTCTTCGTGCTGAGACACCACGTGATGATCGGGTGTGATAGGCTCTAGGTTCAAATACAACGGGTGCAAAACAGTTGCACACGTGGAATACTCAGGTTATACTTGACGAGCCAAGCATATACAGATATGGCCTCGGAACACGGAGACCGAAACGTCGAGCGTGAATCATATAGCAGATATGATCAACATAGCGATGTTCACCAATGAAACTACTCCATCTCACGTGATGATCGGACATGGTTTAGTTGATTTGGATCACGTAATCACTTAGAGGATTAGAGGGATGTCTATCTAAGTGGGAGTTCTTAAGTAATATGATTAATTGAACCTAAATTTATCATGAACTTAGTACCTGATAGTATCTTGCTTATTTATGTTTGATTGTAGATAAATGGCCCGTGTTGTTGTTCCGTTGAATTTTAATGCGTTCCTTGAGAAAGCAAAGTTGAAAGATGATGGTAGCAATTACACGGACTGGGTCCATAACTTGAGGATTATCCTCATTGCTGCACAGAAGAATTACATCCTGGAAGCACCGCTGGGTGCCAGGCCTGCTGCTGGAGCAACCCCAGATGTTATGAACGTCTGGCAGAGCAAAGCTGATGACTACTCGATAGTTCAGTGTGCCATGCTTTACGTCTTAGAATCGGGACTTCAACGACGTTTTGAACATCATGGAGCATATGAGATGTTCCAAGAGTTGAAGTTAATATTTCAAGCAAATGCCCGGATTGAGAGATATGAAGTCTCCAATAAGTTCTATAGCTGCAAGATGGAGGAGAACAGTTCTGTCAGTGAGCATATACTCAAAATGTCTGGGTATAATAATCACTTGATTCAATTGGGAGTTAATCTTCCAGATGATTGCGTCATTGACAGAATTCTCCAATCACTGCCACCAAGCTACATGAGCTTCGTGATGAACTATAATATGCAAGGGATGAATAAAACTATTCCCGAGCTCTTCGCAATGCTGAAAGCTGCGGAGGTAGAAATCAAGAAGGAGCATCAAGTGTTGATGGTCAACAAGACCACTAGTTTCAAGAAAAAGGGCAAAGGGAAGAAGAAGGGGAACTTCAAAAAGAACAGCAAGCAAGTTGCTACTCAAGAGAAGAAACCCAAACCTGGACCTAAGCCTGAAACTGAGTGCTTCTACTGCAAGCAGACTGGTCACTGGAAGCGGAACTGCCTCAAGTATTTGGCGGATAAGAAGGTTGGCAAGGTGAACAAAGGTATATGTGATATACATGTTATTGATCTGTACCTTACTAATGCTCGCAGTAGCACCTGGGTATTTGATACTGGTTCTGTTGCTAATATTTGCAACTCGAAACAGGGACTACGAATTAAGCGAAGATTGGCTAAGGACGAGGTGACGATGCGCGTGGGAAACCGTTCCCAAGTCGATGTGATCGCAGTCGGCACGCTACCTCTACATCTACCTTCGGGATTAATATTAGACCTAAATAATTCTTATTTGGTGCCAGCGTTAAGCATGAACATTATATCTGGATCTTGTTTGATGCGAGACGGTTATTCATTTAAATCAGAGAATAATGGTTGTTCTATTTACATGAGTAATATCTTTTATGGTCATGCACCCTTAAAGAGTGGTCTATTCTTATTAAATCTCGATAGTAGTGACACACATATTCATAGTGTTGAAACCAAAAGATGCAGAGTTGATAATGATAGTGCAACTTATTTGTGGCACTGCCATTTAGGTCATATCGGTATAAAGCGCATGAAGAAACTCCATACTGATGGGCTTCTGGAACCACTTGATTATGAATCACTTGGTACTTGCGAACCGTGCCTTATGGGTAAGATGACAAAAACACCGTTCTCCGGTATTATGGATAGAGCAACAGATTTGTTAGAAATCATACATACAGATGTATGTGGTCCGATGAATGTTGAGGCTCATGGCGGATATCGTTATTTTCTCACCTTCACAGATGACTTAAGCAGATATGGGTATATCTACTTAATGAAACACAAGTTTGAAACATTTGAAAAGTTCAAGGAATTTTAGAGTGAAGTTGAAAATCATCGTAACAAGAAAATAAAATTCCTACGATCTGATCGTGGAGGAGAATATTTGAGTTACGAGTTTGGTGTACATTTGAAACAATGTGGAATAGTTTCACAACTCATGCCACCCGGAACACCACAGCGTAATGGTGTGTCCGAACATTGTAATCGTACTTTACTAGATATGGTACGATCTATGATGTCTCTTACTGATTTACCGCTATCGTTTTGGGGATACGCTCTAGAGACGGCTGCATTCACGTTAAATAGGGCACCATCAAAATCCGTTGAGACGACGCCTTATGAACTATGGTTTGGCAAGAAACCAAAGTTGTCGTTTCTGAAAGTTTGGGGCTGCGATGATTATGTGAAAAAGCTTCAACCTGATAAGCTCGAACCCAAATCGGAGAAATGTGTCTTCATAGGATATCCAAAGGAAACTATTGGATACACCTTCTATCACAGATCCGAAGGCAAGACTTTTGTTGCTAAATTTGGAAACTTTCTGGAGAAGGAGTTTCTCTCGAAAAAAGTGAGTGGGAGGAAAGTAGAACTTGACGAGGTAAATGTACCTACTCCCTTATTGGAAAGTAGTACATCACAGAAACCTGTTTCTGTGACACCTACACCAATTAGTGAGGAAGCTAATGATAATGATCATGAAACTTCAGAACAAGATACTACTGAACCTCGTAGATCAACCAGAGTGAGATCCGCGCCAGAGTGGTATGGTAATCCTGTTCTGGAAGTCATGCTACTAGATCGTGATGAACCTACGAACTATGAAGAAGCGATGGTGAGCCCAGATTCCGCAAAATGGCTTGAAGCCATGAAATCTGAGATGGGATCCATGTATGAAAACAAAGTATGGACTTTGGTTGACTTACCCAATGATCGGCAAGCAATTGAGAATAAATGGATCTTCAAGAAGAAGACTGACGGTGACGGTAATATTACTGTCTACAAAGCTCGACTTGTCGCAAAAGGTTTTCGGCAAGTTCAAGGGGTTGACTACGATGAGACCTTCTCACCCGTAGCGATGCTTAAGTCTGTCCGAATCATGTTAGCAATTGCCGCATTTTATGATTATGAAATTTGGCAGATGGATGTCAAAACTGCATTCCTTAATGGATTTCTGGAAGAAGAGTTGTATATGATGCAACCAGAAGGTTTTGTCGATTCAAAGGGAGCTAACAAAGTGTGCAAGCTCCAGCGATCCATTTATGGACTGGTGCAAGCCTCTCGGAGTTGGAATAAACGCTTTGATAGTGTGATCAAAGCATATGGTTTTATACAGATTTTTGGAGAATCTTGTATTTACAAGAAAGTGAGTGGGAGCTCCGTAGCATTTCTGATATTATATGTAGATGACATATTGTTAATCAGAAATGATACTGAATTTTTGAATAACATAAAAGGATACTGGGATAAGAATTTTTCAATGAAATACCTCGGTGAAGCTGCTTATATATTGGGCATCAAGATCTATAGAGATAGATCAAGACGCTTAATTGGACTTTCACAAAGCGCATACCTTGATAAAATTTTAAAGAAGTTTAAAATGGATCAGGCAAAGAAAGGGTTCTTGCCTGTATTACAAGGTGTGAAGTTGAGTCAGACTCAATGCCCGACCACTGCAGAAGATAGAGAGAAAATGAAAGGTGTTCCCTATGCTTCAGCCATAGGCTCTATCATGTATGCAATGATGTGTACCAGACCTGATGTGTGCCTTGCTATAAGTTTAGCAGGGAGGTACCAGAGTAATCCAGGAGTGGATCACTGGACAGTGGTCAAGAACATCCTGAAATACCTGAAAAGGACTAAGGATATGTTTCTCATATATGGAGGTGACAAAGAGCTCGTCGTAAACGATTACGTCGATGCAAGCTTTGACACTGATCCGGATGACTCTAAGTCACAGACCGGATACGTGTTTTTATTAAATGGAGGAGCTGTTAGTTGGTGCAGTTCCAAGCAAAGCGTTGTTGCGGGATCTACGTGTGAAGCGGAATACATAGCTGCTTCGGAAGCAGCAAATGAAGGAGTCTGGATGAAGGAGTTCATATCCGATCTAGGTGTCGTACCTAGTGCATCGGGTCCAATGAAAATCTTTTGCGACGATACTGGTGCAATTGCCTTGGCAAAGCAATCCAGATTTCACAAAAGAACCAAGCACATCAAGAGACGCTTCAATTCCATCCACGATCAAGTCAAGGAGGGAGACATAGAGATTTGCAAGATACATACGTATCTGAATGTTGCAGACCCGTTGACTAAGCCTCTCTCACGAGCAAAACATGTTCAGCACCAAGATTCCATGGGTGTTAGAATCATTACAATGTAATCTAGATTATTGACTCTAGTGCAAGTGAGAGACTAAAGGAAATATGCCCTAGAGGCAATAATAAAGTTGTTATTTATATTTCCTTATATCATGATAAATTTTTATTATTCATGCTAGAATTGTATTAACCGGAAACTTAGTACATGTGTGAATACATAGATAAACAGAGTGTCACTAGTTTGCCTCTACTTGACTAGCTTGTTGAATCAATGATGGTTAAGTTTCCTAACCATGGACATGAGTTATCATTTGATTAAATGGGATCACATCATTAGAGAATGATGTGATTGACTTGACCCATCCATTAGCTTAGCACGATGATCTTTTAGTTTGTTGCTATTGCTTTCTCCATAACTATACATGTACCTATGACTATGAGATCATGCAACTCCCGAATACCGGAGGAACACTTTGTGTTCTACCATACGTCACAACATAACTGGGTGATTATAAAGGTGCTCTACAGGTGTCTCCGGTGGTGTTTGTTGAGTTGGCATGGATCAAGATTAGGATTTGTCACTCCAATTGTCGGAGAGGTATCTATAGGCCCACTCAGTAATGTACATCACAATAAGCCTTGCAAGCAATGTAGCTAATGAGCTAGTTACGGGATGTATCATTACGGAACGAGTAAAGAGACTTGCCGGTCACGAGATTGAACTAGGTATTTAGATACCGACGATCGAATCTCGGGCAAGTAACATACCGATGACAAAGCGAACAACATATACCGTTATGCGGTTTGACCGATAAAGATATTCGTAGAATATGTAGGAGCCAATATGAGCATCCAGGTTCCGCTATTGGTTATTGACCGGAGATGAGTCTCGGTCATTTCTACATAGTTCTCGAACCCGTAGGTTCTGCACGCTTAACGTTTGGTGACGATCGGTAATATGAGTTTATGTGTTTTGATGTACCTAAGGTAGTTCGGAGTCCCGGATTTGATCAGGGACATGACGAGGAGTCTTGAAATGGTCGAGACACAAAGATCAATATATTGGATGACTATATTTGGACTTCGGAAGGGTTCCGGGCAAGTTCGGATAAATACCGGAGTACCGGGGGGGTTACCGGAACCCCCTAGGGAGTATAATGGGCCTATTGGGCCTTAGTGGAGAAGAGGAGGGGCGGCCAGGGCAAGCCGCACGCCCCTCTCCCTCTAGTCTAAATTGGACAAGGAGGGGGGTGGCGCCCCCCTTTCCTTCCCCCTCTCTCCTCCTTCCCTCTCTCCTACTCCTACTCTTGGAAGGGTTGGAGTCCAACTCCCAGTGGGAGTAGGACTCCCCTTGGGGCGCGCCTAGGAGGGCCGGCCTCTCCCCCTCCTCCACTCTTTATATACGGGGAAGGGGCACCCCATAGACACACAAGTTGATCATTGATCTTTTAGCCGTGTGCGGTGCCCCCCTCCACCATAATCCACCTCGGTCAAATCGTAGCGGTGCTTAGGTGAAGCCCTGTATCGGTAGCTTCATCAACACCGCCATCACACCATCGTGCTGACGGAAATCTCCCTCGAAGCTCTGCTGGATCGGAGTTCGTGGGACGTCACCGAGCTGAACGTGTGCTGAACTCGTAGGTGCCGTACGTTCGGTACTTGGATCGGTCGGATTGTGAAGACGTACGACTACATCAACCACGTTCTCATAACGCTTCCGCTTACGGTCTACGAGGGTACGTGGAGGACACTCTCCCCTCTCGTTGCTATGCATCACCATGATCTTGTGTGTGCGTAGGAAATTTTTTGAAATTACTGCGTTCCCCAACACCCGGCTCATCTGTGTTTTCTCGGATGGTGCTTCCCGAGTCGCCCCATGCGTCGGCGACGCAGCCGATACCCGACTTTCACGTCTACCCATAAGCCTCCCGACTCTCCGGGGAATGCTCGCCCGAGGTGAGCGTGGTGGCTCCTTCCACACCCGTGCCCACGTCCATCAACCTCAACGCCATACCGGTGGCCGGTGGCTCGTCATTCGGAGGGGCGAGGAAACGCGTGCGGCACATGCCAGCCTACGTGTTGTCGGGCGCACGCAACTTGTTCGGCGGAATGCCAGCCTCCGGCGACGATGACTATATGTAGAACATCATCTTTCTAGGGTGGTGCGGCAGCTGCTGGGGCTGGCTACGATCCCGACGAGACATAAAGCCAGGATGATCGAGGGCCATTCACGTCGTCCACCTTTGATCAAGATCAGGTCGCCTTCATGCATGATCAGGGCGGCCTGGACCAGGATGGCTTCCCGCTCGACCATGAGTTTCCGGAGGACTACAGACTCGAGGAAGAGGATGAGTCAGACATCGAAGGGGAGCCTTTGTTCGAGGACAAGCTCGCTAGCCGAGCCGCCGGGGAGGGGGAGCCGAAGCGCAAGAACAGGCGGACGAAGGCATACACGACAGCTGAGGACAAGCTCCTTTGTGAGTGTTGGAGGGACATTGGGCAAGACACCCAAACCGGCGCCGGACAAAAGGCATCAACCTTTTGGACTCGTGTCCATCATGAGTTCCATGAGCACCAGAAGTTTCCGCCGTACCAAATGCAAAGCACGCGCGGGTGGATGTCCATTTCGAAGCATTGGAAGGTAATCCAACAAGAGTGCAACAAGTTTTGTGCCACTCTTGATAGTATCAAGGCACGCCCCGTGAGCGGCATCGGCATGCAAGACATGGTATGCTAGCAAGCGCCCCTCTTTGTGTCATTCCATTTATGCTTGCATGTCCATTTCCATTTCCATATCTATTTGCCAATATGCTTGCATGCAATTTATTTGTAGGCATTCCAAGCTTTGGATGCATTCAAGGTCCAACACGATGGCAAGTCCTTCAACCTTTCCCATTATTGGAGGGTCATCAAAGACGAGGAGAAGTTCAAGACACAATATGCCGCCCTCATGTCGCGTGGGGGAAGAAGGCCGTGGAGGAGGTTGGGGACGGCGAGAAGCCACAGTCGCGGGGGAAGACCAACTCTAACAAGGAGGACAAGCGGGATGTGGCATCTAACGCCTTGATCGCAACAGTGAAAGAGATGATGACGAAGAAAGACTCAAGGGAGGAGAAGCGCCGGAAAGACAAGGAAGATCAAATGAACGCCTTCATGGAGATCCAAAGGAGGAGGCTTGAGATGGAGGCGGAGAAGCAAACGAGGATGCTTGAGATGGAGGCGAAGAAGCAAGCCAAGATGCTAGAGATCGAGGCCGCCAATGCCAAGACCAAGGCGAAAGAAGTGGCTCTCGCTAGCATGATGACGGGGGTGGAGATCATGAAGGTGGATCTCAACACCGTGTCGCCAAGAAAGAGGCCGTGGTTCAAGAAGATGCAGGCCGACATGCTCAAATTCGACGCCGAGTGACCTATGACGGCGAGCGCCATCCTTTTTCTATGTCGGCAAGTGTGCTAGCATGACCACGGCCGCGATGACGTGGTTGAACTCCCGTCATGTGCATCGGCCGCTCACAAGTGCACCAGCTGAAGCGTGTGGTGTGTTTTTTTAAGCTGGCATTGTATGCCGGCACTGTCATGGTGCCGGCATGAATTTCGGGCGACGAAATGTCCGCTAGCATGAACTATGGCCGCGGGCCTTTTTCAAAATTTACGTGCGGACATGAAATATTTGGCGGCCGTTGGACGCATTGTCGATCCAAATCTTAAAGAGAGTGGACACCGAGCGGACAGTCTACCCAAATGGACAAAAACAGACAAAAAGATCATCCGTTTGGGTCGGCGCATTGGACTTGCTCGAAGTTGTTCGAAAAAATCTAGAAGAAAACAACAATCTTAAAGGAACTCCAACGGACCGACCCAAACAGGCGGCGCTTTTGTTCGTTTTTTGTCCATTTGGGTCGGCCAGGCAGACACGGATGTCCGCTTCCGCGTTTGGGTCGGTGCATGCGCCCAACGCTGGCCCGACCCATTTTGATGGCACTAGAAAAAAATAACGCATGCATATTAAAAACGAAAAACAACATTAATTAAACATAAAGCCGGCCAGAAGGCCGACGAGAGTCCACGCGTCCACATTTGCATTTAAAAAATAAAAACAACCTAAACTACGAGGCAGCGCGCTGCCCTAGGCATCGTCTTCGTCCTCGGGGTCTGTGAGGTCGATGAGCGTCGGCGCCGGCCCGGCCCAGGAGAACGCTGTGTTCCAAAGCGCGGCCATGTCAGGCGCAGACGGTGCCGGCGCGGGGGGCTGTGCGGCCGCCTGTGTAGCCGCAGCTTGGCGCGTCTCCTCCTCGGCCTCGCGCTGCTCCTCCTCGAGGTCGCGCTCGAGCATCTCGAGGTACTCGCCGTCCGGATCTGGCGCCAGTGCTCGAGGTATGCCGCCTCCAGTGCCGGCATCACTCCCATCCAGACCGGCGGCGCGCATACCCACTCGCGCACTACTCTCGTCCAGGAGTAGCGCTCGATGGGGGACGGCTCTGGCTCGAGCTCCGCCCGCTTCTCCGGCTTGACGAGGCATCGGGGAGGGGACGGCGGGGCCACCGGCGGCACCACGGAGTCGTCCGCCGCGGAGAGGGCAAGTGTCTGCGCCATTGCCGCCTCGTAGCGAGCCTCCTCTTCCTTCGCCGCCTCCGCCCTGCACCGCTCGTCCTCCTCGCTCTCCCGGTAGACGGCCGCAAGGGCTGCCTGGTAGGCGTCCTCGGCGGCCTGGTCCTCCTCGCGGGCGATGAGCGGCGGCGGCGGCTCGCTCTGGTCAACCTCGCGCACGCCCCGTCACCTCGCCTCCTCGTGCTCGAAGGCGAACCACCTCGCCCAGTTGGGCGAGTCGGATGCGTAGGCGGGCTCGCGGCGCTGCTCCGGCGTCAGTAGCGCCCGCCGGCGCCTCACCTCTTCCGCGTGAGCCCTAGCCGTCCACGGCACCGCTCCGGCGTCAGCAGCGCCCGCTGGCGCCTCACCTCCTCCGCGTGAGCCCTGCCGTCCGCGGCGCCGCCGGCACTGGGATCTTATCTGGATCCAGATGCTAGTCGTGCGGCAGGGTCACGTCTGGGTACGGCAGAGGCCGGCGGTGCCGCCAGTGCCACTCCGCCTGGTGCACTGGCACGTTCACGCGCTGCCTCTGCCGGCGAGGCGCCGGCGGAGGCGGGAGAAACTCTGCGGGGAAAGGGGTGGCGGGGGCCTTGCCCTTGGCCTTGCTGCTGCCGGCGCCGAAGAAGAGCCCCATCTCGCTGTGGTTCTGGTGGCTAGGGTTTGCCGGTGACGGGGGAGCAGAGCTGGCTAGATGTGGATGGTGGGTTTGGATGAGGACGGCCCCGCCGCATGGTTGATTTAAAAAAGGACGAGCGCCGTCGCTGACGTGTGGACCCGTGGTCATAAATTAAGTTGACTGCGTGGGCAGTGGATAGTTGGACGGCCGTCAGATGGGGACGTCGCGGACAGCGAGAAGGCGCGTGTGTTGTCCGTTCGGCGTCCGCGCCGACGCATTGGGCCGCAAATTTAGACTACAAATGTATCGGCGCGGACGCGATGCGGACGTGATTTAGATTTTGATCGATGCGTTGGGTCGTTACTTTTGTCCGCGCCGACCAAAAAAACTGCGACAGATGAAATGGGTCGGTCCTTTGAAGTTGCTCTTATGAGTCCAAAGTCAAAATGAAAGCGCTGTGTGGTTTTGATACCGATTCCTGAGGTTCCAACGAAGTTCCGTGATACCTTGGGACTAGCAAAAGAGGTATGAGACGAGGAATGCAAGCGAAACAACACTGCTCTCCTGTCTCGCTTTCAACTATAGATGACTATGAATTTAAGTCGATTCCTATATGGGTGAGAGCATATGGCATACCAATGGGAATGATGAGCACAGAAACAGGGGAACTAGTGGGTGATCAAATTGGTGAATTTTTGGATGTTGATTTGGACGATAATGGAAGTGCAGTGGGAGTATTTATGCGAATCAAAGTGAAGATGGACATAACAGTCCCTATTATGAGGTTTATAACCATAGAAATAGAAGAAGAACAAGAAGAGGAGCAGGGGCAAGTTTTTGAGGAAATGATGGGAGTTGAAGATATAGAGAATAAGAAGAAGAAAATTGTCTCATTTGAGTATGAGCATCTCCCAGATTTTTGCTACAATTGTGGTATTATTGGTCATACAGAAAGGGCTTGCCCGTCTAGGACTAAAAGAGAAGGTGATAGACAGTTTGGTCCTTGGCTGCGCGCAATCATGTACAACGGAAGTTCCAGCGATGAACGGAGTAGGAGCTCAAGTGATCGTGGAGACTTTTGGGCCACACATAGTGCAGGTAGCAAGGGGAGTAAACATGGGAGTGACGGTCCATCCTGGAGGAAGAGCCTACCGGCAGGAACGAATGGAGATAAATCAGAAAGACGAGGAGAAGAGAAAGAAGTCACTAGCCCCCTAAAGCCAGCTAAGGATGATATGAATAGAGGGGTAAGGGGCAAGGAGTTGGTGTTTGAGGAAAACAAGCAGCCAAGGGAGATTACAAATTTAAACCTGAGACCTAGTCCCTGCAAAAAGACAGCACATTCTACAGTTTCCGAGTTGGTGTCCCAGGAAAAGGAAATGCCAAAATCTAACTTAGCAGAATTGAAGATTGGCCAGGAAGAAAAGGAGAGGAGCCAGCAGAAGGAAGATGAACATAACGAAGAAAGCAATAGGGGAATCAGGCCAGGTAAAATCCTGAAGCTTGGCACCTTCAAGCGATGTGAAAGAACGAAGGAGAAGCTACAAAAAAATGAGCCCTTTGAGACTATTCTGAAGAAGAGAAATGCTGATATGATGAATGTAGACTTGGAAGCAGAGATACTGAAGAGAGCTAGAATGGAAGTTGATGGCGAGTTAGCAACGCAAGAGGGAAATGAGGGAAACACAAAAACAGATGGAGAGAACGCTGGGCTGCAAGGACAGCCCGGTGAATCAAAATGAAAATAATAGCTTGGAACTGCCGGGGACTGGGGAATGGCCCGGCAGTCCGGGGGCTTCTGGACCTCCAGAAGCAGGAGGACCCCGACATCCTCTTCTTGTCTGAAACCAAAATGGATGAGAGGAGAATGGAGAAATTCAAGTGGATGCTGGGAATGAGCAATATGGTGGTAAGAGATTGCGAAGGAAAAAGTGGAGGACTAGCTTTGTTTTGGAAGAAAGAAATAAGGTTGGAGTTGCACAACTACTCGAGATATCATATTGATGCAGAAGTGATAGAAAAAGATGGTTTCAAATGGCGCTTCACAGGTATTTATGGGGAACCATCTACTGATAGAAGGAAAGTAACTTGGAGGCTCCTGCGCATTCTTAAGCAACAATTGAACCTTCCATGGTTATGTGCAGGCGATTTCAATGAAATATTATTTAACCATGAGAAGAAGGGAGGGCCAGCTAGAGCGCAAAGTCAAATGGAGGGATTCCGAATGGCTCTTGATGATTGTGGCCTTAAGGATTTAGGCTATGTAGGAGATAAGTACACCTGGCGCAATCAGAGTTGGGAGGCTAGCCGATACATAAAGGAAAGGCTAGACAGAATGGTAGGTTCGAGAAGTTGGTGTACAAGGTTCCCACACTTTAAAGTGGTGAACGGCGACCCGCGCCATTCAGATCACAGGCCTGTGATTATCCACATAGATGGATCCGTTGGGGCCCAAAGGTTCAGGAAAAGAGCACATAATTTCAGATTCGAAGCAAGATGGCTACAAGAGGAAGATTGTGAGGTCATTGTAAAGAATGCCTGGGCCACAGCAAGGATGAGAGGGGACACTACTACTCAAGGTATGCTAAGCAAGGTTGCAGGCGACTTAAAAAACTGGGACGTCAACATGTTGGGAGATCTTCAGAAAAGAATAAAAAATTTAAAAAAAGACTTGGAAGAAGTGAGAAGGGGCGACATCAGCCAAGACCAAGTTTCAAGAGAACATTTTCTTCAAGAGAAACTGGACCGACTTGAACACCAGCAGGATACTCACTGGAGACAACGAGCCCACGTAAAGTGGCTACAGTCTGGGGACAAAAATACATCATTTTTCCATGCCTTTGCCTCTGAAAGGAAAAGGAGAAACACAATTAAAAAGTTACAGAGGGATGATGGAAGCTGGGCAGAAGGGGAAGATGCACTGAAGGAACATATTGCAAACTACTTTTTGAACATTTTCTCCACCACGGTGACAGGGAGCAACATCGAGGAAGTTATGCATGTTGTACAACCGAGGGTGACTGAGAGCATGAACAATGTTTTGTGTGCTGAGTACACTGAAGAAGAGGTTAAAGCAGCACTAAATGGTATGGGTGACCTCAAAGCCCCGGGTCCCGATGGAATGCCTGCTATTTTTTTCAAAAAGTTTTGGCAAATTGTCGGAGAACAAGTGGTCAAGGAAGTGCTTCATATTCTGAGGGGAGGAAACATGCCAGAGGGCTGGAATGATACACTTATTGTGCTAATCCCGAAAAATAACAATCCATTGAAGATTAATGATATGAGACCAATAAGCCTATGTAATGTGGTATACAAGCTGGTCTCCAAGGTAATAACGAATAGGCTCAAAATAATTCTTCCTGATATAATCTCGCCTAACCAGAGTGCCTTCGTGCCTGGTCGCCTCATTTCTGATAATACTCTGCTGGCATATGAACTAACACACTTCTTGCAGAGGAAAAGAAATGGCTCAGTAGGTTATGCAGCAATAAAACTAGACATGAGCAAGGCATACGACCGTGTCGAATGGACCTTCTTAAAGGAGATGATGCATAGACTGGGTTTCGATGAAGGGTGGATGAATTTGATAATGAAGTGCATCTCCACTGTCAAATACAAGATTAAAGTGAATGGGGATGTAACCGAAACAATCACACCCCAAAGGGGACTTCGTCAAGGGGATCCACTTTCCCCATATCTGTTTCTACTTTGTGCGGAAGGGTTCTCAGCCATGCTGCACAATGCTGAAAGGAGAGGGTTAATTAGAGGAATTAAAATATGCAGAGGAGCTCCTAGTGTTAGTCACCTACTTTTTGCAGATGATTCTCTGCTGCTAATGGAGGCTAGTGCAAGCAGTGCTCAAGAAGTTGAACGCATTTTGAACATATATGGAAGCTGCTCAGGGCAAATGATAAACAAGGACAAGTCATCCATTTTATTCAGTAAAAATACGAGGCCTTGGCAAAAGGAAGAAATGAAGAGGACATTGAACATTATAACTGAGGGCCTTGCATCAAAATATTTAGGTCTTCCAACATATGTTGGCAAAGCAAAAGCGAAGATGTTTGAATATGTAAAGGAAAGAATATGGAAAAGGATTCAAGGTTGGAAGGAGAAACTACTTTCGAAGGCAGGGAAAGAAATTCTAATAAAAGCCGTGGCACAAGCTATTCCTGTCTACAGCATGGCGTGCTTTGATCTCACCAAGGGCCTATGTGAAGAACTGAGCACCATGATTAATAGGTATTGGTGGAGCCAAATGGATAAGGAAAATAAA
Source organism: Triticum aestivum (assembly GCF_018294505.1). Taxonomy (NCBI): domain Eukaryota; kingdom Viridiplantae; phylum Streptophyta; class Magnoliopsida; order Poales; family Poaceae; genus Triticum; species Triticum aestivum. The sequence continues at coordinate 520,451,750 of NC_057800.1, forward strand.
GTGCATTGGGTCAGCTGGGAGAGGCTTACTAGATCAAAAAGAAATGGAGGCTTGGGATTTAGGGATCTACATGCGTTCAATCTGGCAATGCTGGCAAGACAAGCATGGAGGCTGCTCCAAAACCCCTCCTCTCTTTGTGCCCAGGTTCTTTCAAGTAGATACTACCCAGGATGTTCAATTCTGCGGGCGAGACCAAGTAGTGGCATTTCTTATGCATGGCGCAGCATACTAAAGGGTGTTGAGCTGCTGAGAAAAGGAATCATATGGAGAGTTGGGAATGGCAAGGATATTGACATATGGAGTGACCCATGGATTCCGAGAGGTAACACCAGAAGGGTCGTCTCCCATAGGGGCAATAATTTGATAACTAAAGTCAGTGAGCTAATTAACCCAATCACCAACAAATGGGACGAAGAACTAGTGAGGCAAACTTTTACCCCGGAAGATACAAAGTGTATCCTTCAGATCCCAATCCAAGATCATCTCGAGGACTTCACGGCATGGCACTATGATAAAAAAGGTATATTTTCAGTAAAATCTGCATACAAAGTAGCAATAGATTGTGCAGCTCGAGAATCTCTCTCAGGTCTAACATCTACCTCAAGTGCAGCTGAAGAAGATGGTGGATTTGACTGGCTTAAACTATGGACAATGCCCCTCCCAAACAAAGTGCTCCATTTTTTATGGAGGCTAGCAACCAATAGCTTACCATTGCGAACAAAGCTACAAAACAGAGGTATGGAAGTTGACACTCGTTGCCCTATTTGTTATAGATTGGATGAGGATGGGGGGCACTGTTTCATCAAATGCAAGAAAGTAAGAGAAATATGGAGAATGGCTCAACTCGAGCATGTTAGGCTGCAGCTAATCCCCTGTGTTAATGCTTTAAACTTCATCGAAGAAATTATTAATTTGAGGGAGGAGATCAAGTTAAAAACATGTTTATTACTTTGGCTTTGGTGGCATGAAAGAAACAATGCAAATAAAGGGAAGGCCATTAAACCATCGAATGAAATTTGCTCTTCTATTGATTATCACTTTATAAATGTCATGAAGGTACAGGAGAAAGGGAAGGGGATAGCCCAACAGCCAAAGCAAAAGTGGACAAGACCAGCTTCAGGAATATTGAAGATCAACACTGATGCAGCTTTTCACAGGATTTCCAATGATGGAGGTTGGGGATTTATCATTAGAAATGATCAAGGTATAGCTGTAGCTGCAGGTGCTGGCAAACTGGAACATATGGCTGATGCTTTCCAATCTGAAGCAGTGGCTATGTTGTATGCAATAAACATTGCTAGCCAAATGGGCTGTGATAGAGTGATGTTTGAAACAGATTCTACACAGTTAAGAAGGGCTGTGTCTACTGAGGAATATGACCTGTCTGCACTAGGGGCCATTTTCAGAGAGATTAAATTTCAGTTACATGTAGGTTTTTCAGATGTATGTGTTGTAAACTGTTCACGAACATGTAACCGAGTGGCGCATAGGCTAGCAGCGTTTGGAGCAACATTAAACTCTGGTGCATGTATTACTTGGCTGGGACAATTCCCAGAGTTTGTTCAGAACCTTGTAGCTGGGGACTTGCCCAGCAATGATATGTAGGAGGAATGCAATCTGTGTTCCGTTTCAAAAAAAAAAAAAAAAAATTACAGTCTACATCGACTTTTCTCCAGACTTCTCTGAACGGCACTTCTCCAAGTCCATCAAGAACTCGTGAAACGCCACGTCAGACGACCCGCCGTCTTCCACAGCGGCCGCCGCCATCTCCTTGGCTGCCACGAGCTTCTCCCTCAGTTTGCTCCCTTCCTCCGACGCCATCACCAGCCTCACCTTCGCCGCCACCTCCTCTGCCTTCACCAGTCCCTCCTCGTAGCCCTCCACCGCCACCCCGACCTTCATCTCCTCCACCACGTGCACCTTGTTCATCCTCTGTTCCGCGTACAGCGGCCAGCAGATCATCGGCACGCCGGACACGATCCCCTCGAGCACCGAGTTCCACCCACAGTGCGTCACGAACGCGCCGACGGCTCCGTGACGCAGCACCTCCGCCTGCGGCGCCCAGTTCTTCACCACGAAGCCCCTGCCAGCGGTCTTCTCCAAGAAACCCTCCGGGAGCGACGCCTGCAAGTCCGGCTCGACCGACTCGTCCTTCTGCTCGGGAGGGCTGCGCACCACCCACAAGAACCTGTGCCCGGAGTCCTGCAACCCGCGTGCCACCTCTGCTAGCTGCGCCGCCGAGAAGGTGCCCAGGCTGCCGAAGCAGAGGAATACCACGCCCCGCTCCGGCTGCGCGTCAAGCCACTCGAGGCACGCGTGTCTCCCGCCGGCGCTCCCTCCCGTTTGGCCAGGAAGGACTAGCGGGCCGATGCAGTAGACTGGCGGCGTTGGGCGACCAGGCGTGCAGAGGCCGTACCTGAGTGCTTCCAGCGCCCTCGCCTCCAACCAGTCGAAACTGTTCGTCAGAAAGCCTCTTGCTCTCGGCATCCGCGTGTAGTGGCGCAACCGTTCCTTGGCGATATCGCTCTCCCGGTCCAGCATCGTGGTCGACATGTCCACCGCGCGGATCGGCGGCACGCCGGGGAAGCGGAGCACCGTCTTGCCCATGTCCTTGAACGAGCACGGGGCGGCGGGATAGTAGTACGGCAGGTGGAGCATGATGGCGAGGTCTCCGACCGCGGAGGCGAAGAAGAAGTATGCGGGGATGTCGAGCTCGGCGGCGACGTCGAGCGCGTCCACGCAGAACATGTCGACCACGAGGGCGTCCACGGCAGGGAGGGTGCGGAGGAACTCCCGCAGCGACGGGTTGGCGGCGCGGAGCACGTCGATGGTGCGCAGGACCGGGTGGGAGTAATGGTCCTTGCCGCAAGACGGCACGGGGAGGCGGCGGAACGTGATGGCTGGGTTGGCGGTGGAGAGGCGAGCCATTGCGTCTTCCGACACGGCGTCCTTGTCCGGCGGGTTCACAACGGCGATGACGACGGCCTGCCCGAGGCGGAGGAAGACATTGGCCAGCTCCACCATAGGGTTGAGATGGCCCACGCCGAGCGAGGGATAGAGCACCACCGTCTTCTGCGTCATGCTAACTGACATGCCTCTTGCCTTCGTGAGCTGTGGGGGAAATGAAATTTGGAAGAGATGATATTACGAGCGCAAATGCACAGTGGCCACTTCTCGTCCAAATTTATGCGTGGCTCGTCAGGCGAGCGCTCTGGGCATCTCGAGATCGGCTGGCGGGTGGGTCTTCTGGTTGGGTTGCGGGCCACAGAAGAACACGTACGCGCTACTTCAGACGTGTCGGGACATAGGGCATGACCTGTTTGGTTGATGACCTAACTTTGTCATAGAATGCAGCACCATATTTGCCAAACTTGTCTTACCTTAGATGTTTATAAATTTTTAAAAGCATTTTGAGATTTTTCTTGACACAGTGCAATAAAAAAGAACACTCTAGCATAATGCGGACGAGGATTTGCGGCAAGTAAGAGCACTCTAGCATAACCCGTGTCTTGCCCCGACCCGCAAAATAATCGCCAAAATACGAATTAAAACGAAAAAATCTGCCCGATCAGACACCGCATCTCGTCATGGACTGCAAAATTTTTTAAGGGCGCGACAAAATTTCGGCCCCAACCCACGTATTCGCGGGTTTCCCCTCGCCGTTGCAGTGCCCTGCATATAAACGGAAGCGGTTGGTGGAGAGACATTTCAGCCCGCGCTTTCTCCACCAACCACCTCCCCTCTCCCCCTCGCGCCGCCGCCCAAGATTTCGACGAAAACAGCCGGCAGGAGCTCGCCGAAAGGCCGCCACACGCACGAGGCCTCCCCCCCTGCGCCTGCGGGCCGCCAGATTTGCAGATCTGCGGACCTTCATCGCGGGCCGCTGGATTTGGCTTTTCCGGCCGCCGGTGGCTGCGCCAAGCGATGGAGTGGTCGGGGAGCATCTTCCGCAGCCCCGGCAAGGGCGCATCACAGCATGCAGCTGCAGGTACGGGTTCGTCATCCCGATGCCGCCGACGATTTGCGGGCATGGATTCGTCCGGCCGTCCACCGGGCTCGGCGCTCGCGCAGCGGCTCTGTGACTCGCCGATGCTACTCATACAGTGCGACGATTGCACGCGGACAGTGCTGCGGCTAACTTCAGGCACGCCGAAGCACCCTGGATGGGTGTTCTTCAAATACGAAAACGACGGGGTACGTGCACTTGCGGTAGCTCATTTTGATAGCTCACTCTTTGGTTCAATTGCGGTAACTCATTTCGAACATGCTTATTCATGTGTATAGGAAGATGGATGCTCATTTTGGTTTTGGGAAGGTGAATATATTAATTTATTGATAGGAAGAAACTTAATAGACGTTGACACACTCCTTAGAAGAATCGAAGGCAATGATGCGGCTGCATGTGCAACTAGAGGGGAAGCAGCATCTACTTATTTCGAACCAAAAATGAAGAAAGAAGATTGCAAAATCAAGAATCCGCAGATAAACAATGAATGCATGGAGAAGATATTAATCCAACTAGTGGGAGCAGTTATGGAAGTTGGAAATCTTCTAAAATGCATACTTGTGGTTCTTGTTTTCTTTGGTCTTGCTATTCTAGTAAAGATTTGGCGATGTATTGTGTATCCATTGTTATTGAAAAAGCCAGGAAATGCATTATGATGGATCAAATTAAGGTGCAAATTTAGGTTTTCCGGGCCGGGAGGAGCTGCGCCAGATCAGACCCTGCAAAGCCGACCCATAAAAGAGCATATTCCATGAATATCCTTTTTACGGGTCCGTTATACAGGGTCTGCAACTTGGCCCGTCCGTGCCGGCCCGCAAAGGCGTTTTTCCGAGAATTGCAAACATGTTTTGCGGGCTGACGGGATGCGGGGTCTGCTAGAGTTGCTCTAAGGGCGGGGCACTCAGGTCCCTTATACCTGCCTTTTATTTTCAAAGTTATATATGTTTTAAAACAAAAAAATCTAAATTAGGTTTTGTGTTCATATTTGTGTTTCTCGTGACCAGCGCTTTGAAATATGATCCATTTTAAATATATTTTGATGACTTTTAAAAATATATGTTAAGTTTCAATGTTGAAACTTAGTACGAGTGACCATAAAAATCAATTATTTTGTGTGTACGACAGAAAAATTAGTTTAAAATCATATCTGTGGAACGTATTGAAACTTGGCATTTTTATATGCAAAAACTGTAAGTTACATTGTTCAAAATTATAGGGTTTTGAGGGATTTTTATTTTACTGTGCCCTCACCCAGGATTCAACTACTTCATGAATTGCGCCGCAAGTCGAGCGAGCAGCACGGCTTGGGAGGTAAGTGCCCCCGTGTTTACGTGCCCTTGTGAAGTTCCGAGCTAACTACACGCGATATGGGCGATAGATAATTTTTCTCTTGCAGAAGGCCTTGTAACTAGCTTTATAAAACTTAGACAAGGCAGTTGTCTATCTTTTTTTTTTTTGATGAAAAATGCTTTTATTAATTTAAAATGTAGTCTAACGTCCAGATGTTGCATAACAAAGATGCACATAATCAAACCCCAACAGTCTAACAAAAAAAGACATCGGCAACGGTATAGTCATATAGGACTGACATATGCCTATGTCGAAGATGGTGGTGGATCGATCCGGAGATTATGCTGCCACTCATGTTGGGTAAAAAACTCTCTGGTCACCCACTCCAACCGTAGACGCAACACCTTGATCAACGGTTCGTATTCCTTCATTGTTGCGAAGATCACATACAAAATGAGTGTTTACGTATAAGGGAAAATAATCTACAAAGGAGAAGAGTTCTTGCCATTAAAAACAAAACCATCCTTACATAGTCAGAGTGACCATAATAAGGCATATGCTCTCACCATTATTAGCGGTTTCAACATAATTGGAATACCATCCAATCAATGACCAAAAATATTGGCAACACTTATGGGCTGGTACAAATTAGTTGATATTTGGATGACTGACCGTGTAGAACACACAAACTTGCACTGAAAAAAGGTGTTCGGTTGTCTCTTCGTTAGTACAAAAAGTACACTTCTTGCTTCCTTGGCAATTGCACAGATGAGATTGTTTTTGGTTAGTACAACTTTCCTTCGAATATGCCACATAAAGATTTAACTTTCAGGGGAATCTTTAACTTCCAAATTTTCTTGTTATACCCATTGGGTCCTTTGAATGCATGAGCGCACGATACATAGACTGGACTGGGAAAGACTCAGATGTAGTGAAATTCCAGTAGAACACATCCCCTCCTTGTGTAAGCTCAATCGAATCCAATCGGGAACCGCCTGAAAGAAATATCCGACGAGAATGAACTGAGCGTGTCATTCTTATCACAAAAGAATGCCATACAAAGCTAGATATTGTTATCGAGACTGGCATTACCAAGCCACTTGTCCTTGCAAAACTGAATCTTCGACCCGTCTTTTTTATCGGGAAGGTTCCAAAGCGAAAATGATGTTTCGTTGCCACCACCGATCCAGCCCAAAGTGCGAGTCACCAGGTTCCCAATAGGCCCGAGACACGGCCTTTTAGCCTAGATACTTATTGCGTAGCAGGATTTGGCAAACTCCATCCCTAGTAAGTAGTTTGAATAACCATTTACTAAGTAAAGCATCATTCTTGATCCGCAGGTCATGAATGTGAAGGCCACCTTGGTCTTTTGGCCTGCAAACCACACTCCATTTAGCTAGAATGTTTTTTTATTGTCCCCTTGCCAAAAGAATCTTGATCTGAAATAATCCAACCTTTGCAAGACCCTTTTTCGGGAGTTGGAAAAAAGAAAGCATATAGAGAACCATATTTGTGAGGACAGAATCAATCAAGACCAGTCGACCTCCAACATAGAGCAACTTGCCTTTTCAACTGCTCAACCGTTTTTCTAATCGCTAGTCTACATATTTCCACTCTGCATTTGTAAGACACCGATGATGAATTAAAATTCTCAAATATTTAATCAAAAAAAGCCTTGTGCACACACAAACAGGTCAGCATAATCAGTCGTTCTTCATTGGATTCTCCGAAGTTGAACATTTCGCTTTTATGGAAATAAATTTTAAGGCCGGATATCTGCTCAAATTTTGAAAGCAAAAGTTTCAAGTTTTGAGCCATATCCAGGTTATGTTCCATAAAAAGAATTGTGCCATAGGCATATTTAAGAATAGAGAGGCCATCATCCATAAGGTGTGCCTCTACTCATGGAATCCGCCCGTCCTACTTGGTGTGATCAATCAGAATAGCCAACATGTCAATAGTAATGTTATTTTAAATAACTTTTGGGACATGGGGTCAACGTGACGTAGTCTTTTTTTCATCTCAAAGTAATGGCCTATGTCATGATTGACTTTGCCAGCCACACTACCTAGAGTAACAAATTTTCTGATCCACTAATGCCATTTATCGGAGAATTCTTTCATTCTCTGGGCCTGTTGAATGAACAACTATTTAACCTTGCCATAGGGATTTTCAAAGTCAATCTTTAAAACTACACCACTAATTGTTTTTTATGCAACTCATGAACCGTCTCATGTAGGATTACAATAGCATCGAGTATTTTTCTTCCTTGCATGAAGGTCGTTTGAGATGGTTAGATGACATAGTCAACAAGCCTGTTGATCGTATAGTAGCCTCTTTGGTGAAATTTTTGAAGATGACATTAAGGAGATATATGGTTCTATTGCTGGATCCGCCCAGCATCCTTAAATTTTGGCAACAAACTAATCTCGCCAAAATTAAGACTGGATAGGTCAAGTTGGCTGGCATAAAGACAATTGAACAACTCCAAAAGGCCAGGCTTGATGACACACCTGAAATTCTAATAGAATTCTGTGGGGAAGCCATCAGGGCCTGGAGCTTTGTTGTGTTCCATTTGAAACATGCATCTCTCACCTCCTCTTAAAAGAGAGGTGCGTGAGTATATCTTAGTGTTCTGTCGTGATTTTGTGGAATATCCTCTGTTCGGGTCATGTCAAGGGTGTAATTTCCTTTATCTGACGCCTGGAATAGAGAATCGTAGTTTTTGGTGATATAATTTTTGAGCTCTGCCTGACCATTGATCGGCCCCTTGTCTTGTTGTAGACCGGGAATACACTTCTTCCTATGTCGCCCATTGAAACCAATTCGAAGTATCATGTATTATTGTCTCCTTGCAAGGTGAAGTCGACCTTTGATCTTTGGTAATATTTGATTTCCTCTTATTGCAAAAGATCTGTAATCTTCTCATTGGATTAATTTTTTAATTCAATCTCTTGTGTGATGATACGTCTCCAACGTATCTATAATTTTTGATTGTGTTCCATGCTATTATATTACCTGTTTTGGATATTTCATATGCATTAATATGCTATTTTATATTATTTTTGGGACTAACCTATTAACCTAGAGCCCAGTGCCAGTTCCTGTTTTTTCCCTGTTTTTGAGTTTCACAGAAAAAGAATACCAAACGGAGTCCAAACGGAATAAAACCTTCGCGATGTTTTTTCTTGGACTAGTAGACAACCAGGAGACTTGGAGATGAAGTCGGAGGAGCCACGAGGCGGCCACAAGGATGGAGGGTGCGCCCAGGGGGTAGGGCGCGCCCCCACCCTTGTGGGCCCCTTGTGCACCTCCTGGCCTAATTATTATGCATATATATTCCCATATATCCCCAAACCACCAGAGGCATCCACGAAAACACTTTTCCACCGCCGCAACCTTATGTACCCTTGAGATCCCATATCAGGACCTTTTCCGGCACCCTGCCCGAGGGAGATTCGATCATGGAGGGCTTCTACATCTACTCTATTGCCCTTCCGATGAAGCGTGAATAGTTTACCACGGACCTACGGGTCCATAGCTAGTAGCTAGATGGCTTCTTCTCTCTCTTTGATTCTCAATGCCATGTTCTCCTCGATGTTCTTGGAGATCTATTCGATGTAATACTTTTTTTGTGGTGTGTTCGCCAAGATCCGATGAATTGTGGATTTATGATCAGCTTATCTATGAATATTATTTGAATCTTCTCTGAATTCTTTTATGCATGATTTGATATCTTTGTAATTCTCTTTGAACTATCGGTTTGGTTTGGCCAACTAGATTGGTTTTTCTTGCAATGGGAGAAGTGCTTAGCTTTGGGTTCAATCTTGCGGTGTCCTTTCCCACTGATAATAGGGGCAGCAAGGCACATATTGTATTGTTGCCATCGAGGATAAAAAGATGGCGTTTTCATCATATTGCTTGAGTTAATTCCTCTACATCATGTCATCTTACTTAATGCATTAGTCCATTCTTTATGAACTTAATACTCTAGATGCATGCTGGATAGCGGTCGATGTGTGGAGTAATAGTAGTAGATGCAGAATCGTTTTGGTCTACTTGACACGTACGTGATGCCTATATTCATGATCATTGTCTTAGATATCATCATAACTTTGCGCTTTTCTATCAATAGCTCGGCAGTAATTTGTTCACCCACCATATTATTTGCTATCTTGAGAGAAGCCTCTAGTGAAACCTATGGCCCCCGGGTCTATTTTCCATCATATAAGTTTCTGATCTACAATATTAGTTTCTGATCTACTATTTTTGCAATCTTTTAATTTCCGATCTATAAACCAAAAATACCAAAAATATTTACTTTATCGTTTATCTATCTCTATCAGATCTCACTTTTGCAAGTAACCGTGAATGGATTGACAACCCCTCTATCGCGTTGGGTGCAAGTTGATTGATTGTTTGTGAAGGTATTCCGTGATTTGTGTGTTGTCTCCTACTGGATTGATACCTTGGTTATCAAACTAAGGGAAATACTTATCTCTACTTTGCTGCATCACGCTTTCCTCTTCAAGGGAAAAATCAACGTAAGCTCAAGAAGTAGCAGGAAGAATTTATCGCGCCGTTGTCGGGGAGATCTATGCCAAGTCAAGACATACCAAGTACCCATCATAAACTCTCATCTCTTGCATTACATTATTCGCCTCTCGTTTTCCTCTCTCCCACTTCTAAAACAATTTTCGAAAAGATTTGCCTTTTCTTTGCCCCTCTTCCATTCGTCTTCTTCGTTTGCTTTCTGTGTGCTCGCACGTTTGATCGCTTGTTTCACTCCCATGGTTAGTCATCCCATTATTGTGAGAACTCCTGATAATGAAGTCCTCAATTTTAAACAAAGGGAAGGAGAAAATTTAAAAGATGTTTGGTATATAATTTGCAATGCTCAAAATAGATATACTCGAAAGCAATCTACTATCGTTCTTCTTAGCATTTTTTCTGTGGGAATTACTCGTTGGAATAGATATGTTCTAGATACCATTACTGGGGAAATTTCTTGGGGAGCCATACTTTTGATTCTTACAATGCCATGAAAGATTTGCTAGGCCCCCACCTCTTTTGATCAATGGAACCGTTTTAACCTTGGAACATGTGATTCAAAGACATGATATTATTGAGAATAAAATTTCTACTATAGAATTGATTGAAAATTTGTATAAAAAGATTCATAATCATATTACTCAATATGGATCTAAAGTAGGAGTTACTTTAAAGAATCTCAGGGAAAAGGAACCCATAGTTAATGAAAAGATTGATCAAGATTCTACTAGAATTGGCAACTAGAAGATATTATTACCAACTTGGGTTTCGTTTTTCCTCCGTTAGAACTATTCAAAATCTTCCTCCTACTAAGATTGCCAAGTTTACTTACATTCCTAAGAATAAGGGTGAATCTTCTAGTAAAGAAAATGAAGATCTCAAATCGATAAGTGTTCACCCCAATTTTTTCGATATTATTAAGGAACCAATTGCCACGAATGAATTTATAGATTTCTTGCCTAGGAGTTTGATCATTGATAAAACCAAAGAATCTCCTAAGGATTATAAGTGTGTAATGGAAGAATTGCATACCGAAGATGGCAATACCTAGATCTATTAGTGTTTTATGCCTAGCTAAGGCCGTTAAACAATAGCGCTTGTTGGGAGGCAACCCAATTTTATTTTTGTTTTTGCTTTTTAGGTTCTGTTTTGCAATAAATAATTTACCTAGCCTCTGCTTAGATGTGGTTTTATGTTCTAATTAGTGTTTTTTCCAAGTAAGACCTTTGGGATAGCTTACGGTGGTAGTTGATTTGATCTTGCTGAAAATCAGAAACTTTTGTGCTCAGGAAAACAATTCTCATTTTTAACAGAAGTGTGATAAAATACTGATTATTTGCGCAGAAGATTTATAAAAAATTTCTTAGGTTGTCCTTATTTTCAGATTTTTTGGAGTTATAGAAGTATTCGAACTATCCAGATTGCTACAGACTGTTCTGTTTTTGACATATTCTGTTTTCTATGTGTTGTTTTATTATTTTGATGATTGTATGGGTAGTATCGGGGGTATGAACCATGGATAAGTTGGAATACAGTAGATATTACAACAATATAAATAAAGAATGAGTTCATAATAGTAACAAAAGTGGTGATATATTTTCTTATACTAACGGAGCTTATGAGATTTTCTGTTGAGTTTTGTGTTGTGAAGTTTTCAAGTTTTGGGTAAGGATTTGATGGGCTATGGAATAAGGAGTGGAAAGAGCCTAAGCTTGGGGATGCCCAAGGCACCCCAAGGTAATATTCAAGGACACCAAGATCCTATTCTTGGGTATGCCCCGGAAGGCATCCCCTCTTTCGTCTTCGTCTATCGATAACTTTACTTGAGTCTATATTTTTATTCACCACATGATATGTGTTTTGCTTGGAGAGTCTTGTATGATTCGAGTCTTTGCTTTAAGTTTGCCACAATCATCCTTATTGTACACACCTTTTGAGAGGGATACGCTTGAATCGTGATTTACTAGAATACTTTTTGTGCTTCACTTATATCTTTTGAGCTAGGCAATTTTGCTCTAGAGCTTCACTTATATCTTTTTAGAGCATGACGGTGGTTTTATTTTATAGAAATTATTGAACTCTCGTGCTTCACTAAAATCATTTTGAGAGTCTTTAAACAGGATGGTAATTTTCTTTGGTTATAAATTTAGTCCTAATATGATAGGCATCCAAGAGGGATATAATAAAAACTTTCATATAAAGTGCATTGAATACTATGAGAAGTTTGATTCCTTATGATTTTTTGAGATATGAAGATGGTGATATTAGAGTCCTGCCAGTGAGTAGTTGTGAATTTGAGAAATACTTATGTCAAAGTTTGTGATTCCCGTAGCATGCACGTATGGTTAACCGTTATGTGATAAAGTCGGAGCATGATTTATTTATTGATTGTCTTCCTTATGAGTGGCGGTCGGGACGAGCGATGGTCTTTTCCTACCAATCTACCCCCCTAGGAGCATGCGCGTAGTAATTCTTTTCGACAACTAATATATTTTTGCAATAAGTATGTGAGTTCTTTCTGACTAACGTTGAGTCCATGGATTATACGCACTCTCACCTTTCCACCATTGCTAGCCTATCTTGTGCCGCACAACTTTCGCCGGTACCGTAAACCCACCATATACCTTCCTCAAAACAGCCACCATACCTACCTATTATGGCATTTCCATAGTCATTCCGAGATATATTGCCATGTAACTTTCCACCGTTCCGTTTATTATGACACATTCCATCATTGTCATATTGCTTTGCATGATCATGTAGTTGACATCGTATTTGTGGCAAAGCCACCGTTCATAATTCTTTCATACATGTCACTGTTGATTCATTGCACATCCCGGTACACCGCCGGAGGCATTCATATAGAGTCATATTTTGTTCTAAGTATCGATTTGTAATTCTTGATTTGTAAGTAAATAAAAGTGTGATGTTCTTCATTATTAGAGCATTGTCCCATGTGAGGAAAGGATGATGGAGACTATGATTCCCCCACAAGTCGGGATGAGACTCTGGACAAAAAAAGAGGCCAAAAAATGAGAGAAGGCCCAAATAAAAAATGAGAGAAAAGAGAGAAGGGGCAATGCTACTATCCTTTTACCACACTTGTGCTTCAAAGTAGCACCATGATCTTCATGATAGAGAGTCTCTTATATTGTCACTTTCATATACTAGTGGGAATTTTTCATTATAGAACTTGGCTTGTATATTCCAATGATGGGCTTCCTCAAATTTCCCTAGGTCTTCATGAGCAAACAAGTTGGATGCACACCCACTTAGTTTTTTTAGCTTTCATAAACTTATAGCTCTAGTGCATCCGTTGCATGTCAATCCCTACTCACTCACATTGATATCTATTGATGGGCATCTCCATAGCCCTTTGATACGCCTAGTTGATGTGAGACTATCTCCTTCCTTTTGTCTTCCCCATAACCACCTTCTATTTCACCTATAGTGCTATGTCCATGGCTCACACTCATGTATTGCGTGAAAGTTGAAAAGGTTTGAGAACATCAAAAGTATGAAACAATTGCTTGGCTTGTCATCGGGGTTGCGCATGATTTGAATATTTTGTGTGATGAAGATGGAGCATAGCCAGACTATATGATTTTGTAGGGATTAGCTTTCTTTGGCGATGTTATTTTGAGAAGACATAATTGCCTTGTTATTATGCTTGAAGTATTATTGTTTTATGTCAATATTAAACTTTTGTTTTGAATCTTATGGATCTGAACATTCACGGCACAATAAAGAAATTCCATGAATAAATATGTTAGGTAGCATTTCATATAAAAAAATCTATTTTTATCATTTACCTACTCGAGGACGAGCAAGAATTAAGCTTGGGGATGCTTAATACATCTCCAACGTATCTATATTTTTTTATTGTTCCGTGCTATTATATTATCTGTTTTGGATGTTTTATATGCATCAATATGCTATTTTATATTATTTTGGAACTAACCTATTAACCTAGAGCCTAGTGCCAGTTCCTACCTTTTCCCTATTTTTGAGTTTCACAGAAAAGGAATACAAACATAGTCCAAACCGAATAAAACCTTTGCGAGGATTTTTCTTGGACCAGAAGACAACTAGGAGACTTGGAGATGAAGTCGGAGGAGCCACGAGGCGGCCACAAGCATATATGGGAACCAGCAGTAATTTGTTTACCCACCGTATTATTTGCTATCTTGAGAGAAGCCTCTAGTGAAACCTATCGCCCTCGGGTCTATTTTCCATCATATAAATTTCCGATCTACAATATTAGTTTCCGATCTACTATTTTTGCAATCTTTTATATTCTGATCTATAAACCAAAAATACCAAAAATATTTACTTTATCGTTTATCTATATCTATCAGATCTCACTTTTGCAAGTAACCGTGAAGGAATTGACAACCCCTTTATCGCGTTGGGTGCAAGTTGTTTGATTATTTGTGTAGGTATTCAGTGATTTGTGCGTTATCTCCTAATGGATTGATACCTTGATTCTCAAACTGAGGGAAATACTTATCTCTACTTTACTGCATCACCCTTTCCTCTTCAAGGGAAAAACCAACGCAAGCTTAAGAAGTAGCATGCGACAATATGCGAGTCTATGTGATTTTGTCGAGGTCGTCAATAATGGTGGAGAGGCATTGCTTTTATTCTTTGTACATACCATTAGTGTGTTTTTCCCATGCAGATAGGTATTGCCTTGTCACTAGTAGAAAACATGACTTTGGTCCAGGCCGGGCCAGCCCATTAGTCCCGATTCAGTCACGAACCGGGACCCATGGGGGCAACGGTCCCGGTTCGTGAGGCCAGGGGCCGTCCGGGCCTCGTGGGGCATTGGTCCCTGTAGCGATCCGACCTCAAACGGTCAAATCTCTGTGTATAAGTGTCACCCCTGGATCGGTAATGCTGACACACACAATACTTCGAAGGATTTATAACAGAGTAGCAATCACACCCTTATTACATCGAGTGTCTCAAAGGAGAACTTATTACAATAATACGGCTTAAGGCCACCTAAATACGATAACAACGGAAGGCTTGGAAGATAAAGCGAGTCCATCAACTCCAATGGCATAGCTGAGTGCACGACAACGACCTAGCGCATCTTACTCTTCGTCTGAAAAGTTTGCAACATGATATGTTGCAGACTGATATGGGTCAGCACATGGAATATGCTGGCAATATAACACAGTAGAGCAATGAACAGGATAAATACTATCACTACATGCATATATGGCTGGTTGAGGCTCTATGGTTATAATGTTTTGCGAAAAAGCCAATTTTTCCCTACAACAAAGTGAAGGAAATATGCCCTAGAGGCAATAATAAAGTTGTTACTTATATTTCCTTATATCATGATAAATGTTTATTATTCATGCTAGAATTGTATTAACCGAAAACTTAGTACATGTGTGAATACATAGACAAACAGAGTGTCCCTAGTATGCCTCTACTTGACTAGCTCCTTAATCAAAGATGGTTAAGTTTCCTAGCCATGGACATGTGTTCTCATTTGATGAAAGGGATCACATCATTAGAGAATGATGTGATGGACAAGACCCATCCATTAGCTTAGCATAATGATTGTTCAGTTTTATTGCTACTACTTTCTTCATAACTTATACATGTTACTCTGACTATGAGATTATGCAACTCCCGAATACCGGAGGAACACCTTGTGTGCTATCAAACGTCACAATGTAAATGGGTGATTATAAAGATGCTCTATAGGTGTCTCCAATGGTGCTTGTTGAGTTGGCATAGATCGAGATTAGGATTTGTCACTCCGATTGTTGGAGAGGTATCTCTGGGCCCTCTCGTTAATGCACATCACTATAAGCCTTGCAAGCAATGCAACTAATGAGTTAGTTGCGGGATGATGTATTACGAAACAAGTTAAGAGACTTGCCGGTAACGAGATTGAACTAGGTATTGAGATACTAACGATCGAATCTCGGGCAAGTAACATACCGATGACAAAGGGAACAACGTATGTTGTTATGCGGTTTGACTGGTAAAGATCTTCGTAGAATATGCAGGAACCAATATGAGCATCCAGGTTCCACTATTGATTATTGATCGAAGACGAGTCTCGGTCATGTCTACATAGTTCTCGAACCCGTAGGGTCCGCATGCTCAAAGTTCGGTGACGATCGGTAATATGAGTTTATGTGTTTTGATGTACCTAAGGTAGTTCGGAGTCCCGGATATGATCACGGACATGACGAGGAGTCTCGAAATGGTCGATACATAAAGATTGATATATTGGAATCCTATATTTGGACATCGGAATGGTTCCGGGTGAAATCGGGATTTTACCGGAGTGCCGGGGGGTTACCGGAACCCTCGGGGGGGGGGGGGGGGGGGGTTAATGGGCCTTGTTGGGCCCTAGTGGAGAGAGAGAGCAAGCCGGCCAGGGCAAGGCCGCGCGCCCCCTCCCCTTGAGTCCGAATAGGACAAGGAAGGGGGGCCCCTTTCCTTTCCCCTCTCCTACTCCTTCCTTCCCCCTCCTAGTGGGACTAGGAAAGGGGAGTCCTACTCCAACTAGGAGGAGGACTCCTCCTCTTGGTGCGTCCTGCTAGGGCCGGTCGTCCTCCCCCTTGCTCCTTTATATACGGGGGCAGGGGGCACCCCAAGACACACAAGTTGATCAGTTGATCTTTTAGCCGTGTGGGGTGCCCCCCTCCATAATAATCCACCTCAGTCATATCGTAGCGGTGCTTAGGTGAAGCCCTGCATCGGTAGCATCATCATCACCGTCATCACGCCGTCGTGCTGACGGAACTCTCCCTCAAAGCTCTGCTAGATCGGAGTTCGTGGGACGTCACCAAGCTGAACGTGTGCTGAACTCAGAGGTGCCGTATGTTTGGTACTTGGATCGGTCGGATCGTGAAGACGTACGACTACATCACCGCATTCTCATAACGTTTCCGCTTACGGTCTACGAGGGTACATAGACAAAACTCTCCCCTCTCATTGCTATGCATCACCATGATCTTGCATGTGCGTAAGAAATTTTGTGAAATTACCACATTCCCCAACAGTGGTATCAGAGCCAGGTTTATGCGTAGATGTTATATGCACGAGTAGAACACAAAGGAGTTGTGGGCATGGGTATATACATATTGCTTGTCGTTACTAGTTGATTCTTGATTCAGCGGCATTGTTGGATGAAGCGGCCCAGACCGACATTACGCGTACGCTTACGCGAGACTGGTTCTACCGATGTGCTTCGCACACAGGTGGCTAGTGGGTGTCTGTTTCTCCAGCTTTAGTTGAATCGGATTCAATGAACAGGGTTCTTTCTGAAGATCAAAAAGCAATCACTATACCGCGTTGTGGTTTTTGATGCGTAGGTAAGAACGGTTCTTGCTCAGCCCGTAGCAGCCACGTAAAACTTGCAACAACAAAGTAGGGGACGTCTAACTTGTTTTTGCAGGCCATGTTGTGATGTGATATGGTCAAGACGTGATGAGATATAAATTGTTGTATGAGATGATCATGTTTTGTTAAAGTTATCGGCAATTGACGGGAGCCTTATGGTTGTCTCTTTATTGCATAAGATGCGAGCGCCATATAATTGCTTTACTTTGTCGCTATGCAATAGCAATAGTTGCAAAAGCAATAGTTGGTGAGACGACCATGTGATGACACATTGATAGAGATCAAGATGATGGAGATCATGGTGTCATGCCGGTGACGATAGAGATCATGATGGTGTTTTGGAGATGGAGATCAAAGGCACAAGATGATGATGACCATATCATGTCACATATTTTGATTGCATGTGATGTTTATCCTTTATGTGTCTTATTTTGCTTAGTTCGGCGGTAGCATTATAAGATGATCTCTCACTAAATTTCAAGGTATAAGTGTTCTCCCTGAGTATGCACCGTTACTACAGTTCGTCGTGCCGAGACACCACGTGATGATCGGATGTGATAAGCTCTACGTTCACATACAACGGGTGCAAGCCAGTTTTGCACACGCAGAATACTCGGGTTAAACTCGACGAGCCTAGCATATGCAGATATGGCCTCTGAACACTAAGACCGAAAGGTCGAGCGTGAATCATATAGTAGATATGATCAACATAGTGATGTTCACCATTGAAAACTACTCCATCTCATGTGATGATCGAACATGGTTTAGTTGATTTGGATCACGTGATCATTTAGATGACTAGAGGGATGTCTATCTAAGTGGGAGTTCTTAAGTAATATGATTAATTAAACTTTAATTTATCATGAACTTGGTCCTGATAGTATTTGCATACCTATGTTGTAGATCAATAGCTTGCGATATAGCTCCCCGTTTATTTTTTGATATGTTCCTCGAGAAAAATAAGTTGAAAGATGATAGTAGCAATGATGCGGACTAGGTCCCTGATCTGAGGATTATCCTAATTGTTGCACAGGAGAACTATGTCCTTGATGCACCGCTAGGTGACAGACCTATTGCAGGAGCAGATACACACGTTATGAACGTTTGACAAAGCTCGGTATGATGACTACTTAATAGTTTAGTGCACCGTGCTTTACGGCTTAGAACCGGGACTTCAAAAACGTTTTGAACGCCACGGAACACATAAGATGTTCTAAGAGTTGAAATTGATATTTCATATTGAAGGAAATATGCCCTAGAGGCAATAATAAAGTTATTATTTATTTCCTTATATCATGATAAATGTTTATTATTCATGCTAGAATTGTATTAACCGGAAACATAATACATGTGTGAAAACATAGACAAACAGAGTGTCACTAGTATGCCTCTACTTGACTAGCTCGTTAATCAAAGATGGTTATGTTTCCTAAGCATGAACAAAGGGTTGTTATTTGATTAACGGGATCACATCATTAGGTGAATGATCTGATTGACATGACCCATTCCATTAGCTTAGCACCCGATCGTTTAGTATGTTGCTATTGCTTTCTTCATGACTTATACATGTTCCTATGACTATGAGATTATGCAACTCCCGTTCACCGGAGGAACACTTTGTGTGCTACCAAACGTCACAACGTAAATGGGTGATTATAAAGGTGCTCTACAGGTGTCTCCAAAGGTACATGTTGGGTTGGCGTATTTCGAGATTAGGATTTGTCACTCCGATTGCCGGAGAGGTATCTCTGGGCCCTCTCGGTAATGCACATCACATAAGCCTTGCAAGCATTGCAACTAATGAGTTAGTTGCGAGATGATGTATTACGGAACGAGTAAAGAGACTTGCCAGTAACGAGATTGAACTAGGTATTGAGATACCGACGATCGAATCTCGGGCAAGTAACATACCGATGACAAAGGGAACAACGTATGTTGTTATGCGGTCTGACCGATAAAGATCTTCGTAGAATATGTAGGAGCCAATATGAGCATCCAGGTTCCGCTATTGGTTATTGACCGGAGACGTGTCTCAGTCATGTCTACATTGTTCTCGAACCCGTAGGGTCCGCACGCTTAAGGTTTCGATGACAGTTATATTGTGAGTTTATGAGTTTTGATGTACCGAAGTTAGTTCGGAATCCCGGATGTGATCACGGACATGACGAGGAGTCTCGAAATGGTCGAGATATAAAGATTGATATATTGGACGGCTATATTCGGACACCGGAAGTGTTCCGGGTGATTTAGGAGAAAACCGGAGAGCCGGAGGGTTACCGGACCCCCCCGGGAGAAGTAATGGGCCATACGGGCCTTAGTGGAGAGAGAGAGGGGCTGCCAGAGGTGGGATGCGCGCCTCCTCCCCCTGGTCCAAATTGGACTAGGAGAGGGGGGCGGCGCCCCCCTTTCCCTCTCCCTCCCCACTTCTTTCCCCCTCCTAGTAGGAGTCCTACTCCTACTAGGAGGAGGACTCCTCTTGGCGCGCCTATAGGGGCCGGCCGGCCTCCTCCCCTTGCTCCTTTATATACGGGGGCAGAGGGGCACCCCTAGACACACAAGTTGATCTTTGTGATCGTTCCTTAGCCATGTGCGGTGCCCCCCTCCACCATATTCCACCTCGGTCATATTGTAGCGGTGCTTAGGCGAAGCCCTGCGACGGTAGAACATCAAGA
Source organism: Triticum aestivum (assembly GCF_018294505.1). Classification (NCBI taxonomy): domain Eukaryota; kingdom Viridiplantae; phylum Streptophyta; class Magnoliopsida; order Poales; family Poaceae; genus Triticum; species Triticum aestivum. The sequence goes on from NC_057800.1 coordinate 520,471,646, forward strand.
TCGTCACCACACCGTCATGCTGACGGAACTCCTCCCCGACGCTTTGCTGGATCAGAGCCCGGGGATCGTCATCGAGCTGAACGTGTGCTAGAACTCGGAGGTGCCGTAGTTTCGGTGCTTGATCAGTCAGGCCGTGGAGACGTATGACTACATCAACCAAACGCTTCCGTTGTCGATCTACAAGGGTACGTAGATCACACTCTCCCCTCTCGTTGCTATGCATCATCTTTTAACTTTGCGTGTGCATAGGAATTTTTTTGAAATTACTACGTTCCCCAACAGTGGCATCCGAGCCTAGGTTTTATATGTTGATGTTATATGCACGAGTAGAACACAAGTGAGTTGTGGGCGATATAAGTCATACTGCTTACCAGCATGTCATACTTTGGTTCGGCGCTATTGTTGGACGAAACGGCCCGGACCGACATTACGCGTACGCTTACGCGAGACCGGTTCTCCCGACGTGCTTTGCACATAGGTGGCTTGCGGGTGACAATTTCTCCTACTTTAGCTGAACCGAGTGTGGCTACGCCCGGTCCTTGCGAAGGTTAAAACAGCACCAACTTGACAAACTATCATTGTGGTTTTGATGCGTAGGTAAGATTAGTTCTTGCTTAAGCCCGTAGCAGCCACGTAAAACTTGCAACAACAAAGTAGAGGACGTCTAACTTGTTTTTGCAGGGCATGTTGTGATGTTATATGGTCAAGACATGATGCTAAATTTTATTGTATGAGATGATCATGTTTTGTAACTGAGTTATCGGTAACTGGCAGGAGCCATATGGTTGTCGCTTTATTGTATGCACTGCAATCACGCTGTAATGCTTTACTTTATCACTAAGCGGTAGCGATAGTCGTGGAAGCATAAGATTGGCGAGACGACAACGATGCTACGATGGAGATCAAGGTGTCGCGCCGGTGACGATGGTGATCATGACGGTGCTTCGAAGATGGAGATCACAAGCACAAGATGATGATGGCCATATCATATCACTTATATTGATTTCATGTGATGTTTATCTTTTATGCGTCTTATCTTTCTTTGATTGACGGTAGCATTATAAGATGATCTCTCACTAATTATCAAGAAGTGTTCTCCCTGAGTATGCACCATTGCGAAAGTTCTTCGTGCTGAGACACCACGTGATGATCGGGTGTGATAGGCTCTACGTTCAAATACAACGGGTGCAAAACAGTTGCACACGCGGAATACTCAGATTATACTTGACGAGCCAAGCATATATAGATATGGCCTCGGAACACGGAGACCGAAAAGTCGAGCATGAATCATATAGTAGATATGATCAACATAGTGATGTTCACCAATGAAACTACTCCATCTCACGTGATGATCGGACATGGTTTAGTTGATTTGGATCACGTAATCACTTAGAGGATTAGAGGGATGTCTATCTAAGTGGGAGTTCTTTAAGTAAATTAATTGAACCTAAATTTATCATGAAACTTAGTACCTGATAGTATCTTGCTTGTTTATGCTTGATTGTAGATAGATGGCTCGTGCTGTTGTTCCGTTGAATTTTAATGCGTTCCTTGAGAAAGCAAAGTTAAAAGATGATGGTAGCAATTACACGGACTGGGTCCGTAACTTGAGGATTATCCTCATTGCTGCACAGAAGAATTACGTCCTGGAAGCACCGCTGGGTGCCAGGCCTGCTGCTGGAGCGACACCAGATGTTATGAACGTCTGGCAGAGCAAAGCTGATGACTACTCGATAGTTCAGTGTGCCATGCTTTACGGCTTAGAATCGGGACTTCAACGACGTTTTGAACGTCATGGAGCATATGAGATGTTCGAGGAGTTGAAGTTAATATTTCAAGCAAATGCCCGGATTGAGAGATATGAAGTCTCCAATAAGTTCTACAGCTGCAAGATGGAGGAGAACAGTTCTGTCAGTGAGCATATACTCAAAATGTCTGGGTATAATAATCACTTGTTTCAATTGGGAGTTAATCTTCCAGATGATTGCGTCATCGACAGAATTCTCCAATCACTGCCACCAAGCTACAAGAGCTTCGTGATGAACTATAATATGCAAGGGATGAATAAGACTATTCCCGAGCTCTTCGCAATGCTGAAAGCTGCGGAGGTAGAAATCAAGAAGGAGCATCAAGTGTTGATGGTCAACAAGACCACTAGTTTCAAGAAAAAGGGCAAAGGGAAGAAGAAGGAGAACTTCAAAAAGAACGGCAAGCAAGTTGCTACTCAAGAGAAGAAACCCAAACCTGGACCTAAGCCTGAAACTGAGTGTTTCTACTTGAAGCAGACTGGTCACTGGAAGCGGAACTGCCCCAAGTATTTGGCGGATAAGAAGGATGGCAAGGTGAACAAAGGTATATGTGATATACATGTTATTGATGTGTACCTTACTAATGCTCGCAGTAGCACCTGGGTATTTGATACTGGTTCTGTTGCTAATATTTGCAACTCGAAACAGGGACTACGGATTAAGCGAAGATTGGCTAAGGACGAGGTGACGATGCGCGTGGGAAACGGTTCCAAAGTCGATGTGATCACAGTCAGCACGCTACCTCTACATCTACCTTCGGGATTAATATTAGACCTAAATAATTGTTATTTGGTGCCAGCGTTAAGCATGAACATTATATCTGGATCTTGTTTGATGCGGGACGGTTATTCATTTAAATCTGAGAATAATGGTTGTTCTATTTATATGAGTAATATCTTTTATGGTCATGCACCCTTAAAGAGTGGTCTATTTTTGATGAATCTCGATAGTAGTGACACACATATTCATAGTGTTGAAGCCAAAAGATGCAGAGTTAATAATGATAGTGCAACTTATTTATGGCACAGCCGTTTAGGTCATATCGGTGTAAAGCGCATGAAGAAACTCCATACTGATGGACTTTTGGAACCACTTGATTATGAATCACTTGGTACTTGCGAACCGTGCCTCATGGGCAAGATGACTAAAACATCGTTCTCCGGTACTATGGAGAGAGCAATAGATTTGTTGGAAATCATACATACATATGTATGTGGTCCGATGAATATTGAGGCTCGTGGCGGATATCGTTATTTTCTCACCTTCACAGATGACTTAAGCAGATATGGGTATATCTACTTAATGAAACACAAGTCTGAAACATTTGAAAAGTTCAAAGAATTTCAGAGTGAAGTAGAAATTCATCGTAACAAGAAAATAAAATTCCTACGATCTGATCGTGGAGGAGAATATTACGAGTTTGGTGTACATTTGAAAAATTGTGGAATAGTTTCGCAACTCACGCCACCCGGAACACCACAACATAATGGTGTGTCCGAACGTCGTAATCGTACTTTACTAGATATGGTGCGATCTATGACGTCTCTTACTGATTTACCGCTATCGTTTTGGGGATACGCTCTAGAGACGGCCGCATTCACGTTAAATAGGGCACCATCAAAATCTGTTGAGACGACGCCTTATGAACTGTGGTTTCGCAAGAACCAAAGTTGTCATTTCTGAAAGTTTGGGGTTGCGATGCTTATGTGAAAAAGCTTCAACCTGATAAGCTCGAACCCAGATCGGAGAAATGTGTCTTCATAGGATATCCAAAGGAAACTATTGGATACACCTTCTATCACAGATCCGAAGGCAAGACTTTTGTTGCTAAATTCGGAAACTTTCTGGAGAAGGAGTTTCTCTCGAAAGAAGTGAGTGGGAGGAAAGTAGAACTTGACGAGGTAACTGTACGTGCTCCCTTATTGGAAAGTAGTGCATCACAGAAAACTGTTTTAGTGTCACCTACACCAGTTAGTGAGGAAGCTAATGATGATGATCATGAAACTTCAGAATAAGATACTACTGAACCTCGTAGATCAACCAGAGTGAGATCCGCGCGAGAGTGGTACGGTAATCCTGTTCTGGAAGTCATACTACTAGATCATGATGAACCTGCGAACTATGAAGAAGCGATGGTGAGCCCAGATTCCGCAAAATGGCTTGAAGCCATGAAATATGAGATGGGATCCATGTATGAGAACAAAGTATGGACTTTGGTTGACTTGCCCGATGATCGGAAAGCAATTGAGAATAAATGGATCTTCAAGAAGAAGACTGACGCTGACGGTAATATTACTGTCTACAAAGCTCGACTTGTCGCAAAAGGTTTTCGGCAAGTTCAAGGGATTGACTATGATGAGACCTTCTCACCTGTAGCGATGCTTAAGTCTGTCCGAATCATGTTAGCAATTGCCGCATTTTATGATTATGAAATTTGGCAGATGGATGTCAAAACTGCATTCCTGAATGGATTTCTGGAAGAAGAGTTGTATATGATGCAACCAGAAGGTTTTGTCGATCCAAAGGGAACTAACAAAGTGTGCAAGCACCAGCGATCCATTTATGGACTGGTGCAAGCCTCTCGGAGTTGGAATAAATGCTTTGATAGTGTGATCAAAGCATTTGGTTTTATACAGACTTTTGGAGAAGCCTGTATTGACAAGAAAGTGAGTGGGAGCTCTGTAGCATTTCTGATATTATATGTGGATGACATATTACTAATTGGAAATGATATAGAATTTCTGGATAGCATAAAGGGATACTTGAATAAGAGTTTTTCAATGAAAGACCTTGGTGAAGCTGCTTACATATTAGGCATTAAGATCTATAGAGATAGATCAAGACGCTTAATTGGACATTCACAAAGCACATACCTTGACAAAGTTTTGAAGAAGTTCAAAATGGATCAAGCAAAGAAAGGGTTCTTGCCTGTGTTACAAGGTGTGAAATTGAGTAAGACTCAATGCCCGACCACTGCAGAAGATAGAGAGAAAATGAAAGACGTTCCCTATGCTTCAGCCATAGGCTCTATCATGTATGCAATGCTGTGTACCAGACCTGATGTGTGCCTTGCCATAAGTCTAGCAGGGAGGTACCAAAGTGATCCAGGAGTGGATCACTGGACAGCGGTCAAGAACATCCTGAAATACCTGAAAAGGACTAAGGATATGTTTCTCATATATGGAGGTGACAAAGAGCTCATCATAAAAGGTTATGTTGATGCAAGCTTTGACACTGATCCGGACGATTCTAAATCGCAAACCGGATACTTGTTTACATTAAACGGTGGAGCTGTCAGTTGGTGCAGTTCTAAACAAAGCGTCGTAGCGGGATCTACATGTGAAGCGGAGTACATAGCTGCTTCGGAAGCAGCAAATGAAGGAGTCTGGATGAAGGAGTTCATATCCGATCTAGGTGTCATACCTAGTGCATCGGGTCCAATGAAAATCTTTTGTGACAATACTGGTGCAATTGCCTTGGCAAAGGAATCCAGATTTCACAAGAGAACCAAACACATCAAGAGATGCTTCAATTCCATCCGGGATCTATTCCAGGTGGGAGACATAGAGATTTGCAAGATACATACGGATCTGAATGTTGCAGACCCGTTGACTAAGCCTCTTCCACGAGCAAAACATGATCAACACCAAAGCTCCATGGGTGTTAGAATCATTACTGTGTAATCTAGATTATTGACTCTAGTGCAAGTGGGAGACTGAAGGAAATATGCCCTAGAGGCAATAATAAAGTTATTATTTATTTCCTTATATCATGATAAATGTTTATTATTCATGCTAGAATTGTATTAACCGGAAACATAATACATGTGTGAATACATAGACAAACAGAGTGTCACTAGTATGCCTCTACTTGACTAGCTCGTTAATCAAAGATGGTTATGTTTCCTAACCATGAACAAAGAGTTGTTATTTGATTAACGGGATCACATCATTAGGTGAATGATCTGATTGACATGACCCATTCCATTAGCTTAGCACCCGATCGTTTCGTATGTTGCTATTGCTTTCTTCATGACTTATACATGTTCCTATGACTATGAGATTATGCAACTCCCGTTTGCCAGAGGAACACTTTGTGTGCTACCAAACGTCACAACGTAAATGGGTGATTATAAAGGTGCTCTACAGGTGTCTCCAAAGGTGCATGTTGGGTTGGCGTATTTCGAGATTAGGATTTGTCACTCCGATTGTCGGAGAGGTATCTCTGGGCCCTCTCGGTAATGCACATCACATAAGCCTTGCAAGCATTGCAACTAATGAGTTAGTTGCGAGATGATGTATTACAGAACGAGTAAAGAGACTTGCCGGTAACGAGATTGAACTAGGTATTGAGATACCGACGATCGAATCTCGGGCAAGTAACATACCGATGACAAAGGGAACAACGTATGTTGTTATGCGGTCTGACCGATAAAGATCTTCGTAGAATATGTAGGAGCCAATATGAGCAATCCAGGTTCCGCTATTGGTTATTGACCGGAGACGTGTCTCGGTCATGTCTACATTGTTCTCGAACCCGTAGGGTCCGCACGCTTAAGGTTTCGATGACAGTTATATTATGAGTTTATGAGTTTTGATGTACCAAAGTTAGTTTGGAGTCCCGGATGTGATCATGGACATGACGAGGAGTCTCGAAATGGTCGAGACATAAAGATCGATATATTGGACGGCTATATTCGGACACCGGAAGTGTTCCGGGTGATTTCGGAGAAAACCGGAGAGCTGGAGGGTTACCGGAACCCCCCCCCCCCCGGGAGAAGTAATGGGCCATATGGGCCTTAGTGGAGAGAGAGGGGGGCTGCTAGAGGTGGGCCGCGCGCCTCCTCCCCCCTGGTCCAAATTGGACTAGGAGAGGGGGGCGGCGCCCCCCTTTCCCTCTCCCTCCCCACTTCTTTCCCCCTCCTAGTAGGAGTCCTACTCCTACTAGGAGGAGGACTGCTCCTGGCGCGCCTATAGGGGCCGGCCGGACTCCTCCCCTTGCTCCTTTATATACAGGGGCAGAGGGGCACCCCTAGACACACAAGTTGATCTTCGTGATCGTTCCTTAGCCGTGTGCGGTGCCCCCCTCCACCATATTCCACCTCGGTCATATTGTAGCGGTGCTTAGGCGAAGCCCTGTGACGGTAGAACATCAAGATCGTCACCACGCCGTCATGCTGACGGAACTCCTCCCGGACGCTTTGCTGGATCGAAGCCCGGGGATCGTCATCAAGCTGAACGTGTGCTAGAACTCTGAGGTGTCATAGTTTCAGTGCTTGATCGGTCGGGCCGTGGAGACGTACGACTACATCAACCAAACGCTTCCGTTGTCGATCTACAAGGGTACATAGATCACACTCTCCCCTCTCGTTGCTATGCATCATCATGATCTTGCGTGTGCGTAGGAAATTTTTTAAAATTACTACGTTCCCCAACACATACTCATGCCCGTGTCGAGAGGTATGAGATCTCTGACAATACTTTGCCTACAAGGTGGAGGAGGATAGCTCAACCAGTGAGCATGTGCTCAGATTGTCTGGGTACTACAATTGCTTGAATCAAGTGGGAGTTAATCTACCAGATAAGATAGTAATTGATAAAGTTCTCTAGTCACCATCACCAAGTTACTAGAACTTAGTTGTAGCGACCAGACCTCAACAAGGTCTGATCTCTGTGCATAAGTGTCATCCCTAGATCGCTAATGCTGACACGCACAATACTTGAAGGATTTATAACAGAGTAGCAATCACACACTTATTACAACGAATGTCTCAAAAGAGAAATTATTACAATAAATATGGCTTAAGGCCATCTAACACGATAACAGCGGAAGGCTTGTAAGGTAAAGTGAGTCCATCAACTCCAACAGCATCACTGAGTGAAAGACCACGACCTAAGGCTCCTTACTCGTCGTCTGAAAAGTCTGCAACATGATACGTTGCAGCCCGAAAATGGGTCAGCACATGGAATATGCTGGCAATGTAACACAAGAGAGTAATTGAACAGAACAATGCTATCACTATATGCATATATGGCTGGTGGAGGCTTTATGGTTAATATGTTTTGCGAAAATCCAATTTTCCCCTACAACAAAGGAATATATTTTATTTAACTACAAAGTTTGTTGAAAACATTGAGAAGGTAAACCCCCTCTCAATCCCAATTAGAAGTAATCATTAATAACCCAATCAAATTTTATAATTAAGAGTGATGAGATCCACATGATAATCCAAGAACCAGATACTCAAGATGTCCATAACCGGGGACACGGCTAACCATGATTAGTTTGTACACTCTGCAGAGGTTTGCGCACTTTTCCCCACAAGACTCGATCTCCTCCGTTGGATTTCTCGCACTACATGGTGTTTGAGAAACGGATGACCGAGACACAGTCTTTTAGAAGCGTTAGCACCTTATGATGGGTAGATAGTATCACCTACATCCCCTACATCTGCTAGTCTACCACTGTAAGAGTTCACACGACTTAATCAACTATGCCAGAGCCCATAATGGCTTGTGGCTGCGCACGGAAGTTTCTAGCATGAAAAATCTCATGATCCCTTTGAGCCTGGGTGGCAATCAATAGGAGAATCACACGGTACCCCGTGATTTCCAAAAATACAGGCAATCACTGGAATTCCCCAGGTGCGTCAATCCACCCAGATGTGTATTAAAGTTGCCACCTTCACTACAAGAAATATGTCAACTAGTGACCTTTTGTTAGTGACCCTGGAAGAATTGGTCATAGATCTATGACCATTTGAGGCCAATTGGTCAAAAGTTGTTCGGGGGGCTCCAAACCTAAACTATAATGACCATTTTGGTCAGAAAGGTCGTAATTTCCTTACACAGAATGGTCATAAAGCATATAGCACTGGTCCACTGCCTTTTTTCTAGCTGATCATGACCAATATAGATGGTCATAACCTTGTAAATTGTGGTGGGTTGCTATGAGTAGGCGCCACCTCATCAGTTTTGCCTATGTGTCATGTCCGTGTGTCAGTTTTTGCCCTAGGTTGTGAAGCAACCTATATTTCTGTCATTCCCAAAATTCCCAAAAAATCTCATAAATTCTTTGGGTCATATGTTCATCAAATATGTAAAAATCCTTCCTTGCCTAGTTCAAAAATAATTCAACAATATTCATTTTCCTATTCTGTTCACAACAATACTTTGTGAAGGAAGTGATATTTATATTTTCTTGATTGCCCTCAAGATTTTTGGGCACTCTTTCCTATCCAAATCATTTCCTCATGACAAAATTCAGCTCCATTTGCCCAGTAAATCTTCCTCGGCAAATTTCCAAAGTTTTTTCCACATAGAAGCATTGTGAAGGAAGTACCATTTTTATATATCCAAATGACATGAAATTTATACAGTTCCTTCATATGCCCAAATTATCACCCTCCTCCAAATTGCAGCTCAGTCAAATCATCTACGTGAGCCCGGGTTCAATTTATATTTTATGGCCGGATTGGCACATTACAAAGCAAGTGTTATCCAGATCCCTCATATCACCCTCAAACTTTTTGGGCACTCTTCCATACCCAAATCATTGCCACATGATAATATTCAGCTCCATTTTCCTGGTAAATCTTTCTCAGGAAATTTCCAAAGTTTCTATCTCGAGAGAAGCTTTGTGAAGTAAGTACTAGCTAGGCTTACCCAAGTGATTTAAAAATTTACCAGGGCATGACCATACCTATGTAACTTACCTACACCAAATTTGAGCTCATTTCATTTATCCAATTTCTCTCGCTAATTTTCCTAGGTTTCTGTCTAGGGAATAACATTGTGAAGGAAGTACCACTTTGGCATGCCCAAATGGTATCAATTTTCTACATTGCTTTCCTATGCCCAAATAACCATCCCCCAACAAATGTTAGCTTAATCCATTCATTATTTTGAGCCCAACTTCAACATTCATATTTTTGTCCAATGTGGTACTTTGCAAAGCAACTACCACCTAGGCTCCTCCTTTTGAGCTAAGAAAATGTGAAGAAAGTCTTCTTAGTAGATGATCATCCTCAGCCAAAACACACGCCCATTGGCCACGTGCATTTCCCGTATCGCTGATCAGACACTTGGCTACTAATTCATGTTTGAGCATAGTTCGGTCTCCTTGTGAGAATATTATGTTGTAATTTTTTTCCTAGCACCTGCCTGGGGAGTACCCAACCCCCTAGACAAGCCTAGTCCACCCAGAACACATGGCAACGCCATGGTCACGCGGTGACCACACGGCGGGCATGCGAGTTTACGCGCTCTGGAGTTGGGGCCCTCGTCCACCATCCAAACCTTGATGTATTGCCACAAAACCATGTATTTCTAATTAAATAGATACTTATATACCTATAAATGATTTTTGTAAAAAAATAAAGAGCAAACTATAAGGTAGATGCAGTTCAAAATTGACCCGCTTCCTACCGAATCGACAGAAATTTGTCTTTTTCACAAGTGGTGTATCAAAACTTTTGACACCAAACCATTCTGTCAATTATGCATCAAATATGGCCTAGTATTTTATAAAAATGATTTGGTCCAATTTTGCAACAAATATATGGTAGGTCCTTCACAAAAAAAACTCATTTTGGGCATTCAAAAAAAATGAAAAATGAATTTTCCGTGCAAAGAAAATGAAAACTCCCTTAGGAAACATTGTTTGGAATTCCAAGATGCACCATTGTGCACAATATGAGATCATTTGAACAAACTATGCCATGAATGTGTCCATAAGATTGATTATTTGGCTTGAAAACCCTGAATCTTCACGCATGATAGCTCATTTCTGAGAACACTTTTTTAAATAATTGTCGTATTACAAGTTTATTATTTTTCGTGGAAACTTGGTCACATATAATGACACAATGCGAAGGTTTTCCAATTTTTTGATTTTTTTGAATTTTTTATGCCCGTTTCAAAATGCGATCAAAATAGGGGGTTTGACCGTTCCTAGCTAGTGGTTGAATCTTGGAAAACTTTTGATGATTCTCTGATTAAATAGATACTTATGTACCTAGAAATGATTTTCTGAAAAAATAAAGAGCAAACTATGAGGCAACTGCAGTTCAAATTTGATCCCGCTTCCTACTGAATCGGCGGGAATTTGTCTTTTTCACTAGAGGTGAATCAAGGCTTTTGACACCCAACCATTTGGCCAATTGTGAATCAAATATGGCCTAGTATTTTAGAAAATTTATTTGGTCCAATTTGCAACAAATATATGGTAGGTCCTTCCCAAAAAGAACTCAATTCGGGCACTCGAAAAATGGAAAATGAATTTTCTGTGCAAAGAAAATGAAAACTCCCTTAGGAAACATTGTTTGGAATTCCAAGATGCACCCTTGTGCACAATATGAGATCATTTGAACAAACTATGCCATGAATATGGCCATAAGATTGATCATTTGACTTGAAAACCCTGAATCTTCACGCATGATAGCTCATTTCTGAGAACTCTTTTTTAAAATAATTTCCGTATTACAAGTTTATTATTTTTCCTGGAAACTTGGTCACATATAATGACACAATGTGAAGGTTTTCCAATTTTTTGATTTTTTTTTGAATTTTTTATACCCGTTACGAAATGCGGTCAAAACGACGGGTTTAACCGTTCCTGGCTAGTGGTTGAATCTTGGAAAACTTTTGATGTTTCTCTTATTAAATAGATACTTATGTACCTAGAAATGATTTTTTGAAAAAAATAAAGAGCAAACTATGAGGCAGCTGTAGTTCAAATTTGACCCGCTTCCTACTGAATCGACGGGAATTTGTCTTTTTCACCAGAGGTGGATCAAGGCTTTTGACACCCAACCATTTGGTCAATTGTGAATCAAATATGGCCTAGTATTTTAGAAAAACGATTTGGTCCAATTTTTCAACAAATATATGGTAGGTCCTTCACAAAAAGAACTCAATTCAGGCACTCGGAAATTGGAAAATAAATTTTAGGTGCAAAGAAAATGAAAACTCCCTTAGGCAACATTGTTTGGAATTCCAAGATGCACCCTTGTGCACAATATGAGATCATTTTAACAAACTATGCCATGAATGTGGCCATAAGATTGATCATTTCACTTGAAAACCCTGAATCTTCACTCATGATAGCTCATTTCTGAGAACACTTTTTAAAAATAATTACCGTATTACAACAAGTTTATTATTTTTTCTGGAAACTTGGTCACATATAATGACACAATGCGTAGGTTTTGCAATTTTTTGATTTTTTTGATTTTTTATGCCCGTTTCGAAATGCTATCAAAATGGTGGGTTTGACCGTTCCTAGCTAGTGGTTGAATCTTGGAAAACTTTTAATGTTTTTCTGATTAAATAGATACTTATGTACCTAGAAAAGATTTTTTTGAAAAAATAAAGAGCAAACTATGAAGCAGTTGTAGTTCAAATTTAACCTGCTTCCTACTGAATCATCGAGAATTTGTCTTTTTCACCACAGGTGGATCAAAGCTTTTGATACCCAACCATTTGGTCAGTTGTGAATAAAATATGGCCTAGTATTTTAGAAAAATGATTTGGTCCAATTTCACAACAAATATATGGTAGGTCCTTTTAAAAAAGAACTCAATTCGGGCACTCGGAAAATGGAAAATAATTTTTCCGTGCAAAGAAAATGAAAACTCCCTTAGGCAACATTATTTGGAATTCCAAGATGCACCCTTGTGCACAATATAATGACACAATGCGAAGGCTTTCCAATTTTTTGATTTTTTGAATTTTTTATGCCCGTTTCAAAATGCGGTCAAAACGGCGGGAATGACCGTTTCTAGCTAGTGGTTGAATCTTGAAAGTTTTTTGGTGTCTCTCCGACGATATAGATACTTATGTACCTAGAAATTATTTTTTGATATGCCATTGTTATGTTTTTTTATAAAGAAATCAGAATTTTGGGTCCAAAATTTTGAGATTCAAACGAGAGATAGCCGGCTAATGAGACACGAGGAACCGCCTTGACGCGGATCACCAAATTGGACGCACTGTGAGCCGTCCATCATGCACCCATCCAACGGTGGAGCTTCTGTCGAGAAAAAACCCTAACCCACACACCCACCCACCCTCCCCTTGTTCCCCCAGATCCGATCCGCCCACTCACCCTCCCCTCCCTCTCAGATCCGATCCTCCCTCTCCGCTTCCCCTCGATCCCCAGATCCCACCTCCTCGCCGCTGCCCGACTACTGCTCACCGTCCCGCCCCTCCTCCCCGTAGAGGCGCGGTGCTCCGATGATGGCGTGGGCGGAGGATGATGCCATCAGACCCATGTCGGCCTCGACGCCGACTACGATGAGGACCAGGAGGACCTCTTCGGCGACGACGACGGGCCCGAGGAGCCCCACCCCGATGTCGACGAGGCCCACGTGCTCCTCCTCACCACCGCCAACTTCACCTTCGTCCTCACGGCCCGCCACCACGTCATGGTCGAGTTCTACGCGCCCTGGTGCGGCCACTGCCGCGCGCTCGCACCTCACTACACCGCCGCCGCCAGCCTCGCCGAGCAGGGGATCAACGTCGCGCTGGCCAAGGTGAACGCCATCGAGGACCACGGCCTAGCGCAGGCGCACGACATGCAGGGCTGCCCCACCATCCTCTTCTTCATCGACAGCGTGCCTAGGGACTACTCCGGCGAGAGGACCAAGTGAGGATCTCTGCAGATCCCCAATTCCCTCCCTGCTCCAGCTCTGAGGCTGTTAAGAATGAACTTTTGCTTTGCTGCAGGGACGCCATCGTGGCTTGGGTCGGCAAGAAGCTGGGTCCTGCGGTGCAGAACCTCACCGCCGTCGACAAGGTCGAGAAGGTCGTCACGGGCGACGACGTGACCGTGCCCGCCTACCTCCACCACCTCTCGGTACGCTACACAATGCGCCTTCTCCAGTGGCAGCGAAGTCAATTAACCCGCCCAAATTGCTTCAATTGCAACCCATGTTACTCAGTTAGCTGGATGAGCTTCGTATGATAGTAGTGACTAGATGTGCCTCGTATGCTAGTAGTGATTGGATGAGCTTCATATGCTAGTAGTTATTTTGCTATTTGCTCTCTTGACATTGTGTGTTGTGTTGGGAATAAAATATCTCACTAATCATTGCCATGTTTTGATAAACTCTCGGTGAACCACCTGACAAACATCTGCTTGAGCAAAACTTGACAAAACTACTAGTTCAGTTAACCTTGATATAATTAAGTTGGTGGAAGAATTGAACTGAGAATTAATGTTTGGGTTTCAGTTTTAAGGAAGGTAATTTTTTTGAAACCATCCTCTAATCTGTGCTTGATTTTATAGTTTGGTGCTACAGTTTAAACCATCATCTAATCTGTGCCTTATCTAGAAATTTTGGCATGAAATTAAATCTGGCTGCTTGTTTACATTCAAAGTCCATATATATCATGCTGAAATCAATGAACACCATATATAGAGAACTAGTACTAATTTATGTTCTGAACATGCATGGTTTGTAATGTCTAAATCAAAGTCATCTTGTATTGTTTCTGGTTGATTTTGCTGTGCTGACTGCTCACAACAAATATATATCTTTCAGACTCGATACATAAAGGACCGCAAGAGATTATATGGCAGGATACTGGATAGTAACGTTGTCAAGTCCTCCATTCAAGCAAAGTCCAAGGATCGGTCCGAGATGGAGTAGTTTGTCCTGCCTGTGCAATGTTCTTTCCAGCATCTCAGCTGTGTACTCTAATAACTGGAGTATTCTGTAGATTCTTTTCAATTAAACTACTCCAGAGATGAGTCTTTTCCATTAACTAAATCTAAATGAAACATTAGATGAAACTTGCCAGAGATCATTTAAATATTGTAGTAATTATTTGGCACAAATATTGTCATGCATCAGTAGTAGCATTAGATGAAACTTTAATAGTAGGACTTGCTGTTATAGTGGGACTTATCTCTGTAATTTAGCCAAACTTCATGTCACCATGCGACTAATGTTTTTCTCAGAATTCTTTTCTATTTGTGTGGTGCTAAACTGCCAATAGAAGACGAGTTGTCTTGTTGAACACCACCACAATTGCATTGTTGTATGTTATTTAGGGTTGTCCCAGTTGCATAAGACCTGGAGTAAGAACAGGTCCAGTACTAATTTTGTGTCTATGTGCATGTACATGTGCACTTGGGCCTTCTATATACACATAATCCAGAGCATCTTTTACTGTGCATTTTGTTTCTTTGCTTAGTACAGAATGTATTGCAAGTGTTGTTCATTTTTTTCCTTTTGTCTAAATATATCACAAAAAGTTATGTATGGAGTAGTGATTTTCTAATGTCCTCTTAGGTTACCAAATGGATGAAGCAAAATCTTGTGTGACCCCGTAGCGTAGCACGGGCATCCTACTAGTTAGTATGATAAGTATGTGTTAGGTTTGTCCAGTCCATCAATGTCGGTAAATGTGTTGTGGTCTGTGAATGTGTATAGATTTTTTTAAATTTTGTTGGCTGTTGCAACACTTGGATTTTTTATTAATATAACCAAGCAGCGATGCTTCCATTTTAACACATGTACTAGTGTGCTAAAACTACTACTGTACCTGCTTCTTCTTAGCCTGAGTAGTACATCAGGCTTGTATTAACTTGTGTTAATTATATTAACTTGTAGCCTAGTCACTGCAGTCATCTTGTGCTTTTATCTTCTCTGTGATGTCATGTGCCTTTGAGTCTACTTATCGAAGACCTTATGGTCATATATCTTTTTAGTCCCTCTATTTCCATAAATGTGACACTGTTTTGTTTCTAAATAGTTGACACATACAAGTTTGAGGGCATTATCCTAAATCCCTGCTATGATTGATCCATCTCCTCTACTTTGTTACTTGTGCTTAATTGAGACCTTACTCAAGGGTAGTGTTTGTGCCAGCATATATAAATGATATGGCCGCTTACTTTAATATGTGCGTTGACTCAAAACTATCAAAATATCTAGAAAGAGAGTGAACTCACTTCACAGATTCTTTCAATCTTCAATGGTTATAGTTTTTGCATTATAGATTCTTAATCTCGGCTGATTCTAGATTCTTCCAAGTGCTAGCTAGCTCCAAAAGCAAATCTTCTTCATTTGGAAGATGGAACATTCTATCAGAATCCATTCTCCTGCTCTTTTTCTTGTATTGTATGTCATCCATTGTTCAAACCTATTGGCAAGTTCTTGTGGTGTGTCGTTCTGTTTAGAAGTGCATTTTTATTTTAGGATTTGCTTCCTGTGTGGTACCGGATGGCTGAGTATTAAAACAATTTGGTTACTATCGGAAGCACTTTAATTCTCTGGAATTAAACTTTGACAAGCATGCATATATGTGTTCACTTTTTCTGGATTACGTGATGGCATTCTACGATTCTGTTTAACAACTTCTGTATTATCTTCTTATTTCTCTTATCCTTGTGCAGCAGGATTTGATCCAGTGCAAGGGGTTCATTGTGCCAGGCTCCTCTTTTCTGCTGCTTCCATGCAACGGTGGTGGCGGTGGTGTTGTTTGGCATTGGCTACAAAAACACCCAAGGTGAGATCCTTTCTGTCCTCTGCTCCCCACCTCTGTGGTTGGTCTGAGCTTGTCATGGCCATGGAGATGTGGTTTGTGTCTAACTGTTGTGTAGATATGCATGTTCTTGGAGCCTTGCTGTATATCTTTGTATCGCCTTCTTTGCAAGCTACCCGTTTTGTTTACCTTTTGTATAATCCCAAAAAGGTTTTCAGGTTTTATAGCAAAGCTGAAGCCTATTGTGTTCATATGTTTCACTGAGGAAAACTTCAAATCTTAGTCTGTAGAGAAAATGCTTTGTGTCACATGCTCAACACACTTTGAACTATATACCTGGTTCAGTTTTAGAGAAATATGCTCCTCGTTGTTTAACACACTTACTGAACTAATCAGCCTACCGACTAACTACCATCAGTATCCACCAAACGCTTGTGGAAATAACTTTTGCTAATAATCCTTTGTTTTAAACAAGTACTAATATTTTGGTAGGACAAGAAGTTTCAAATTCTTATGCTGGTTTATGTTCTCTTTTTAGGTTATGAGAAGATATGTTGCTGGAAAGATGCTCTTAGCAAACTGGAAGGGCTGCAACCAAATCCAATCGACAACATGGCAGTGGTCTCTGAATATCTAAGTTAGTGATCATCTTTCCAGCGATTCCTTTTCTGTTTGGCCTTCTCGTAGGTAGTGTACATTAGTTGTCTATTGGAGTTGTGATGGCAATATATCTTTTTTGCTGCTTCGCTGTCGTTTGATATAGATGACATTCTTTTTAGTTGCTGCTGCTTATGTATAGATTATCTAATGAAGATGTACATATGATATATGGTTGTACGGCGAAACAAATATTGCTTTGATAGCAAAATAAAAAACTCGTCTATTTCTCTGTTGTCCAGTCCTATGAATTAGCGGACTGAAAATATTGATGGGCTGGAAGAGGCTTTGGCCCAAACAATGTTGGACAAAGATAAAACAAAAAAAGTCTTAAAAATAGAAAATGGACCACAAAAAGGCTGAGGCCCAGAAAATGGAAAAGGCTTAGAAAACAAAAAAGGCCAAATTTTTGGGCTAGGACCATGTAGCTAGCAAAAATTAACGGGGAAAAACATAAAATGGGCTGAATTAATGGGCTTGGCCCATGTAAAACCCCCAATTGGACCGGGCTGATTTTAATCAACGACCTTCTCATTTGGTCGCAATTTTGCCACGTCAGCTTGCCACGTCAGATCTGACGTGGCCTGGGCAGGTAGCTAGCGACCAAAACAGATGGTCATAGAACCAATGACCTTTTGTTTTGGTCGTAAACGTCTACGACCTTCTCACAGAGAAATTCGCTAATTTCAGTTTACGACCACCAGCTTTTGACCTTCTGTTTTGGTCACAAAAAGGTCGCAAATGAAAAACTATGACCTTTTAATGGCCAATAGTGAGGGTCACAAGTTGACATATTTCTTGTAGTGCTTAAGTTAACCATTAATTAACAATACTCAGAACTGTCATGAATACACTCAAACCCAATCCACGTCTATGAGCATAGCGTAGCAGTATAAGCAACGTAGAAGTAACTCTCAAAGGTTTGATAATAAAACAGGTGAGAGGTTCTACCTCATCATCTACTTCCCAATACACACATGTTATCAATCCTACTCATGCAATGTTTGAGGGTTGAAACTAATGCATAAAAACTGGGTAATGAAAAGCATGATCAAATTGTTACTTGCCTTGCTGATAATCCGCGAAACCTAGAGACTCGCAGTAGCACGCTTCGCGCTCCGGGTACTCTATCGTAAATAAACAAACATACAATAAGCAATCAAGCAAGGGGCACGGGTAAAACTCAAATAAGAGATCTAACTAGAAAGTTCAACTTAAGAACTCCGGTTTGGAAAAAGAATCAAATCAAACGAAGCAACAAAACTCAAACGGCGAAAGAAACAGGCTTCCTTTACTAATCTGGACTAAAGTCAAATTTTATAGTAGCAAAATCTTGTTTAAGTTTGTTAAACAGAAAGAGGGATTCGAGACGAAACTCTAAGCGCTTGAATCGCCTGATTCCAATAAACGAGCGAAAAGTTAAACTAAAACGAAAATCAAATTAGAAATCGCGATCGTAAATAATCGCGGAAAATCCAAGAAAAAGAAAAACTGACAAACAGGCTAACGAATGAATGTTCGCTGTCTGCGGCTAAACGGTGAAAACCGTTCATTAAAACGAACGAACGAGCGGGCGTTCGCTAAATAAATAAACAGTCGAAAAAACCGATCTATCGAAAATAAACGGAAGAAAATAAAAAAACCGGGGTTATCCGTAGAAAATCGACCAGTCAACGGCGAGATCCGGTGCGGCGGCGACAGCGGCAGGCGGCGGCTAGGACTGATGGGGCGGGGCGGGCTGCGGGGTGTGGGGCGGCGGCTTATAAAGGGCCGGCCCGAGGTCTCCTGGCCGGGTACGGCCCGAAGTCGGTTTCTCTTTTTTTTTTCAATTAATCCGATGTGCAGAAAAAGAAAGAAAAGAAGTACTAAACAGACTCCAAAAATCCCGAAATAAAATTTCCCCGTCCTCTAAAAATAGGCCGGACAAGGTGAACATTTATTTGGGCCTAAAATTAAATTTTGAAAAACGCACATTTTTCCTAATTCAAATAAAATAGCGATAAAACTCCGAATAAAAATCTTATTTGATTTTAATATTAAATCTCCGATATTTCTTTATTTTGAGGAAGTCATTTTATCCTCTCTTTTATTTTTATAAAATAAATATTTGAAGAGAAAATACTTAAAATCAAACGATCCTCTTTTCAAAATTCGAGAAAACTCGAATATGAAAATAATGAAATCCCCAACTCTCTCCGTGGGTCCTTGGGTTGCGTAGAATTTCTTGGACCAACCAAAGTGCAATAAATATGATATGCAATGATGATGTAATGTATAACATTCCAAATTGAAAATTTGGGATGTTACAAACCTACCCCCCTTAAGATGAATCTTGCCCTCGAGATTCGGGTTGGCTAGAAAATAGGTGAGAGTGATCCTTTCGTAGGTCTTCCTCTTGTTCCCAGGTGGCTTCATCTTTAGTATGGTGACTCCATTGAGCTTTGCAGAGCTTGATTACTTTGTTGCGTGTGACACGGCTGGCAAAATCAAGAATCTTAACTGGCTTCTCCTCGTAGGTCAAATTGCTATCTAACTGTATCACTTCCAGCGGTACTATATCTCTCAGAGGAATATCAACCATCTCTGCATGACACTTCTTCAACTGAGAAACGTGGAACACATCGTGAACTCCGGACAATCCTTCGGGTAATTCCAACTTGTAAGCAACTTCTCCCATACGTTCCAAAACTTTGTATGGTCCCACAAAACATGGCGCTAACTTTCCCTTAAGTCCAAAGCGCTTCACTCCTCGAAGTGGGGATACACGAAGATACACTCTGTCTTCGACTTCGTAAACTGTCTCCTTGCATTTTGAATCCGCATAACTCTTCTGCCTGGATTGGGCTACCTTGAGTCTATTGCGAATCAGCTTAACCTTCTCTTCAGACTCTTTAATCAAATCTGGTCCAAATAACTATCGGTCTCCAACTTCGTCCCACAACAACGGTGTTCTGCACCTTCTTCCGTACAATGCTTCGAAAGGGGCCACCTTCAAACTGGCTTGATAACTGTTTTTATAAGAGAATTCTGCATACGGCAAATTATCATCCCAACTAGATGCATATCTAGTGCATAAACTCTCAACATGTCCTCCAGAATCTGATTGACTCTCTCAGTCTGTCCATCTGTCTATGGGTGAAAAGTTGTACTGAACTCTAGCCTGGTTCCCAAAGTTTCATGCAATTGATTCCAAAACTTTGAGGTAAACTGGGTTCCTCTATCTGATACAATGGTCCTCGGAACTCCATGCAAACTTACGATCCCGGTCATGTATATCTTTGCCAACTTATCACTGGTGTAAGTGGTCTTTACTGGGATGAAACGAGCTACTTTCGTCAAATGATCGACTACAACCCATATCGAGTCATAGCCTGAACGAGTCCTGGGTAATCCCATAATAAAGTCCATTTCTAGCTTATCCCACTTCCATTCGGGTATCGCCAATGGTTGTAGCAATCCTGCTGGCTTCTGATGCTCTGCCTTCACTCTCTGACATACATTACAAACTACTACATACTCTGTAATATCTTTCTTCATTCTGGTCCACCAGAAACTATCCTTCAAATCTAGATACATCTTGGTATTTCCTGGGTGAATCGAATATGGCGAATCATGGGCCTCTTGCAGAATCAACTTCCCGATCTCCTGATCATTTGGCACATATACGCGGTCCTCAAACCATAAGGTATCGTGCTCATCCTCACGAAATCCTTTAGCTCTTCCTTTGCTCATTCTTTCCTTTATCTCGGCAATCTCCTTGTCCATCTTCTGAGCTTCTCTGATCTTATCCATCAAAGTAGAATGAATCTCCAAAGCTGCTACATAACCTCTCGAAACTATCTCCAAACATAGCTTGCGAAGGTCTTCTGCCAACCCCTTGGTAATTCTCCGGTCATGACTTTTTCGGCTCAATGCATCGGCTACTACGTTAGCCTTTCCAGGATGATAATGCAATCTCATATTATAATCCTTAATGAGTTCCAACTATCTCCTCTGCTTGAGATTCAACTCCTTCTGCGTGAAGATATACTTCAAACTCTTGTGATCCGTGTATACCTCACAATGGTTTCCTATGAGAAAATGTCTCCAAGTCTTCAACGCATGTAC
Source organism: Triticum aestivum (assembly GCF_018294505.1). Classification (NCBI taxonomy): domain Eukaryota; kingdom Viridiplantae; phylum Streptophyta; class Magnoliopsida; order Poales; family Poaceae; genus Triticum; species Triticum aestivum. The sequence continues at coordinate 520,492,710 of NC_057800.1, forward strand.
TACGGCTGCTAACTCCAAATCATGCGTAGCATAATTTAACTCATGGGGTTTAAGCTATCGTGAGGCATATGAAACAACTCTTCCCTCTTGCATAAGTACGGATCCAAGTCCTCGACGAGAAGCATCACAATACACTTCATAATCCTTGCGTTGATCTGGCAGAATCAATACTAGCGATGTAACCAATCATCTCTTCAACTCCGGAAAACTGGCCTCAGATTCCTCAGTCCATTTGAACTTAGTGTCCTTTTTTAACAACTCCGTCATAGGCTTTGCAATCTTTGAGAAATTCTCAATGAATCTCCGGTAGTATCCTGCGAGTCCAAGAAAACTCCGGATTTCTCCAACTGACATGGGTGACTCCCAATTTGTCACAATGACAACCTTGGTGGGGTCTACCGCTATTCCTTCTCCGGATATAACATGTCCAAGAAATCCAACTTCCTTCAACCAAAACTCACACTTGCTGAACTTGGCGTATAACTGATGTTCTCTGAGCTTCCCAAGTACCAAACGCAAATGCTCTTTATGTTCTTCTTCATTCTTCGAATAGACCAAAATGTCATCAATGAACACCACGACGAACTTATCCAAAAACTCCATAAACACTTTGTTCATCATGTTCATAACATAGGCAGGTGCGTTAGTCAGGACAAATGACATAACGGTATACTCATATAGCCCATACCTCGTGGTAAAAGCTGTCTTAGGTATATCCTACTCTCGAATCTTTAGCTGGTGGTACCCTGATCTCAGATCGATCTTGGAAAACACCTTAGCTCCTTGCAGCTGGTCAAACAAATCATTGATCATCGAGAGTGGGTACTTGTTCTTGATCGTCACCTCATTCAATCCTCGATAATCAATAACCATCCTCAACGATCCATCCTTGTTTTCCACTAGAAGTACTGGGGATCCCCAAGGTGATGAACTTGGGCGGATATAACCTTTATCCAGTAACTCCTTAATCTGCTTCTAATTTCCTCCAAATCCTTTGCGGGCATTCTGTACGGTCTCTTAGATATGGGCCCTGTGCCTGTCAAAAGCTCAATCAAAAATTCAATGTCTCTATCTGGGGGCATGCCTGGCAACTCTTCTGGAAATACATCTGGAAAATCCTTCACCACTAGTACTTCCTCCTGTACAACTCCTGATAAGGAATTTACTTGAGTCCTATTCGGCACATGCCAAGATACATATTTGATCCTTCTTCCTTCTGGGGTGGTGAGCAAAATCGACTTACTAGCGCAGTCAATGCTCCCTCCATACTTCGATAACCAATCCATGCCTAATATCACATCCTATCCTTGTGACTCCAATACTATTAGGTCTGAGGGGAACAAGTAGTTACCAATCCTTAATGGTAACCGATCACACCATAGGCTAGCCATATACTCTGCTCATGGCGAGGTTACTAACATGGGTGACCTAAGGGCTTGGGTTGGCAGTTTAAACTTATCCACAAATCCCCTTGATATGTATGAATGCAATGCACCAGTATCAAAAAGTACGACTGCAGTAAATGACTTAACTAAAACTTACCTATTACTGTATCTGGCTGGGCTTCAACCTCCTCCACGTTAACGTGGTTCACTTGTCCCCTGGTGAAAGGGTTGGGATTCTTCCCAGAGCTTCCATTGCCGTTTCCATTCTTAGCTTCAGGACATTCATTGGTGTAATGTCCGGTCTTCTGACACTTGTATCAAGTAACGTGGCTGAAATCTTTCTTGGCGGGTGTTGCCGGGTTGGAACGGTTCTGTCCGCTACTTCTTCCATTACCATTCCCATTCTTGGGGCCACTATATTTGTGTGAACTTTCTCCATTATGAGTGTGGCTTCCATGGTTATGTACAAGTCCTCCCGAGTTCGATGTGAAACGGGGTCGCTGCTGAGCTCCAGAATTATACTTCCCTTATCCATACTTCCTCTTGTGGTTGTCAATCTGCTGCTTCTTCCCTTCAAGCATGAGAGCTCTATCTGCCAACTCCTGGTAGTTATTGAAGTTTGCCACCATCAACTGCATGCTCAACTCATCATTCAGCCCTTCTAGAAACTTCTCCTTCTTAATTGCATCTGTAGTGACGTCATCTGGGGCATAACGTGCTAGCTTACTAAAGTCATCCACATACTGGCCAACTGTGCGTCCTCCTTGGTGTAAGTTGTGAAACTCATGCTTCTTCATGGCCATAGCTCCTGCTGATACATGGGCAGTGCGAAAAGCCTGCTGGAACTGGTCCCATGTAACATTGGCTGTAGGATAGGTGACAGTGTAATTCTCCCACCATGAGGCTACTGGTCCATACAATTGGTGCACGGCAAAATGCACTTTTCTCATCCATGCATCCTGCAGTGGTTAACTCCCTTCCAATCCTGCGGAGCCAATCATCTGCTACTATCGGCTCGGTGCTACTAGAGAACACCGGCGGCTGCAACCTCAAAAAACGGGCTAAGTTGTCGATTGGGGGTGGTGGTGGTGGTGGGTTGTTGTTGTTGTTGTTGCCTTGGTTCTGAACTAACAACTGCATCAGGGTATTCTGCTGCTGGATCAACTGAGTGAGCTCCGGTGGAGAAGTAAATCCGGGATCACGTCTCGGAGGCATCTGTTGGGTTTAGAAAAGATGAGAAAATAGAGTAGAGTGAGGTCTAGGGGGAAAACACTACCCATATGCATGTGAGACAAACACAATCATATCACTCAATCAAATCAAACAAGGGCATACAGTGGGTCTAGAACTATCGTTACAAAAGTGCTTGGACTATACTATTTACATGGTGGAATACTACTACTAATATGGTGGTCTACTAGAAATATTGATCGGTCGAAGACTCCATGATATTTGCCCCGGCTTCATCAACATAGTCATCATCGCTATCGTCAGGGTCCGAGTGAGTGTCGTCGATGATGATGTGGTCTTCGGAACGAATCTCCTTGGGTTCATCATCTTCTCCTCCTGGCGCGGAGTCTCCCATGAAAACTCCTAGCTTCTTTGTCAGGTCGTCATTCTTCTCCACTAGTACGACGATTTCCTCCTCATAATCTTCGCGAGTAGCCTTGAGTTCTTCCTCCAGCTCTGTGATCCTTGTCATTGCCTTTTTCAGATCTATCATGCATGCGCACATCTCATTCTCCTGATGGCGAATATGCTGGTTTAACTCCTGGATAAAAGCTGCAACGGATCTATCCTTCCTGGTACTGATCATCTCCCATTGCTCATCTCGGCGCCCACAAATCTGGTAGATAGTATCCTTAAGCTCCTTATGGTAAACTTCTCTAATGCGTCCCATGGTGATGTGGGCTGCCATACTCTTTCCTAGACTCCAGGTTGGTGCATCAAAGGAAAACTCTATGGGCTTAGTGACTGGCATGAATGTCCTTCCTGGAACTTGAACTTGAATCATCCAGCGCTCCTCTTCTGGTAAAGTGGCGTTGTAAGCCCCGGTGAAGTTTGGTATTCCAATGTTCAGGTACCTAGTAACTTCCTTCAAGTGGCGTTCAAAAGGGTTGTCTTTATCCGGTTGCGTGAACTTGATCCTTGCATCCGCCATCCTAAAGAGTAGAAAATGGAGAGGAGTCAGAAATGAGAAGAGAGTAGTGTTCTAGGGCTTTAGCTTAGTGGTCGTGTCCTACAGTCAGCGTGTGCTCTGATACCAGCTTGTAGCGACCAGACCTCAACCAGTCTGACCTCTGTGCATAAGTGTCATCCCTGGATCGGTAATGCTGATATGCACAGTAGTTGAAGGATTTATAACAGAGTAGCAATCACACACTTATTACAACGAATGTCTCAAAAGAGAACTTATTACAATAAATATGGCTTAAGGCCATCTAACACGATAACAACGGAAGGCTTGAAAGATTAAGTGAGTCCATCAACTCCAACGGCATCATTGAGTGAAAGACCACCACCTAAGGCTCCTTACTCGTCGTCTGAAAAGTTTGCAACATGATACGTTGCAACCCGAAAACGGGTTAGCACATGGAATATGCTGGCAATGTAACACAAGAGAGTAATTGAACAGAACAATGTTATCACTATGTGCATATATGGCTGATGGAGGCTGTATGGTTAATATGTTTTGCGAAAAGCCAATTTTTCCCTACAACAAAGGAATATATTTTATTTAACTACAAAGTTTGTTGAAAACATTGAGAAGGTAAACTCCCTCTCAATCCCAATTAGAAGTAATCATTAACAACCCAATCAAATTTTATAATTAAGAGTGATGAGATCCACATGATAATCCAAGAACCAGATACTCAAGATGTCCATAACCGGGGACACGGCTAACCATGATTAGTTTGTACACTCTACAGAGATTTGCACACTTTTCCCCACAAGACTCGATCTCCTCCGTTGGATTTCTCGCACTACATGGTGTTTGAGAAATGGATGACCGAGACACAATCTTTCAGAAGCATTAGCACCTTATGATGGATAGACAGTACCACCTACATCCCCTACATCTGCTAGTCTACCATTGTAAGAGTTCACACACCTTAATCAACTATGCTAGAGCCCAGCACTACAAAAAAAAGACACATCCGTGACATTTTGGGCCGAACGATTTTTTTTTCTGTCATACATATGACACTTCTATGACGATAATTGTGACAAAACCCGATATCATCATAGATGTGGTGGGCTCCTACTTCTATGAAAAAAAATCATGACAGAAAATGGGCTTTTCGTCCTGGGCGGGCCGGAGACGCAGCTGCATGACATTATTTGGGCCGTCCATGACGGAAAAAATGGTAGAAGCGAGGGCGAGGAAAATTTTGGGGAGTTCCCGGTTACGGTGGGAGGTCGGGGCCGAGCGATGCACGTTTCTCTCATACACGTACGCGCGTGTGTGCGAGGCGTTGGCTCTAACTGAACCCGAGCGAGGCGTTGGGCTCTAACTGAACCCGAGCGATTACACTACAGGCTATGCGTTACTGAACCCGAGCGATCGATCGATGGCTGTTAACTGAACCCGATCGAGCGATTCCTTCTCTACTGCTGCTAACTGAAGCCGATCAATGCTGCCTCTAGATGAAGAGTGAGCGT